>NC_057799.1:301241361-301248152 GCF_018294505.1 Triticum aestivum
AAGTACACCTCAAGTTAACCTCCATGCTTGCAAAGGAATGATTAACACTTATGAAAGGATATGTGCGGATGACTTACGTGGGATGATAAGGCAAGAGAATCACTTCCTTGTCCTTATTAGCGATCATGAATTTGCCGAGGTACTTGCTCGCATAGTCACGGTGCTCTTTGCATACTGCCAAGAAGCTCTCGTGCATATAGAATGGGTCCGCAACACAGATATATTTGATGTTCTCAACCCTGATGAAGTAGTTCAGATACAGCGCATACATGCGGATGAATTGGAAATCCAGCTTGGTCATGTGGAACATGTCGTAGATGTAGTCAAATCGCAGGATGAACTTATTCGCGGGCCATCTCTCGACGTACAACCTCCCACCCAGCACCTGAGCCGCGTAAAGCGGGTATCCTGGTTTTTCCGCGACCAGAAGGCTTTTCTCTCTGGCCAGCGCATCTTCATGGAGTCTCCTTAGATTATTGTTCAGTATGTGCTCTAGCGCTTTCGCGGGTAGGATCGGCTGGCCGGCGACATGGAAGCGCTGTGCACCTTCGACAGGTATTCTGTCTACCACCCGGGGCTCTAGAGGCGGCTGGCTGCTTGAAGCAGCTCTGGCTCCTTTAGGGCCTTTCTTGTCCGGTCTCCTCCTTTGCTTCTTGGTGGGTGGCGGTAGTGAGCCCACCATACCTTCCCTAACCACCACCCCCAGTGTCGTCGGGCTAATCAGTGGACGGGCCTCGGGGGGTTGCTGGGTACAGGCGGCGTCTGGAGGCGTCTCCTACGAGGATCGCTTGAAGAGAGACTTTTTGCATTCCGCCTTAGGACGTTCCGGCTCCGGCAAATCAGGCAGCATCAAGTCATCATCTCCACGCTCATAGCCTGAGTCTTCGCCGTTCCGAGCCATCAATCCTCCATCATCATAGGCGGTATTGAAATACTTGTCTGGGTCATCATCATCATCCTCCATGTCATCATCAACATTTGCTTCTTTACCAATGAGGGCTACATCATCTGGCACTAACGGAGGCTCTCCCTCGTGTCGTCCGCTATCACTCGCCACGACAGGTGCAGGTAATGTGGTAGGTGGGGTGGTGTTCATACCTTCTTGAGAAGGTGGTGTTGGCGTGATACTGGGAGCCTCGAGACGAAGAAGAGACTTGGGCCAAGGCAAGAACCAGCTCTTGCATGCGCCAATCATCTTAGGGGTCTCGTCGTCATCGACTGGTACCGGAGGAGGCAAATCCTCGAAGCCTGCTAAGACACTGGCCACGTTAACCTTGAAGATGCCATCGGGCATCTCTCGGTTGTGGAACATGCGGTCCTTTGGCTTCACGATCGTTGCCTTTCCGACGGACACCTTCTGGCCCTTGATGTCATAGAGTAGGGTGCATGGGGTGTCGTCGGCCTACGAAGGAGACATGTCTGCGACATCAAACATCCGAAAGGCAGCTGAAACAGAAGACTATAGACATGCTGGTGAAAAGGGTATGATGCGTAATTACCGTGAGGGCGTTGAGCTCAGCCAACGATGAAGGCCCACTGACCATGCAAGAGATGGAGGTCGGGCTGCTATGAATAGGAGCGGGACCTTTTGCGGTTGCTTGAGCGGGTGCTGGTGCTCTGGTGTTCACCGAATTGCCCCCGACAAAGCTCGGAAGGGTAAAGTACTCCGGCCGTGCATTTGGATTGTTCTTCGTGAAATCCCATAGTGCTGGAAGCAAGCTGACCACCGCGTCAGTGACCGCTACAGAGACGGCCCCTAGCAACTCTTCTTTAGTCTCAGCTTTGGTCTTATCGATCGCAATCTTGACCTTCTCATTGATGCTCTGCTGAGTGACGACCGAGCGTCTCTTCCTTCTTTCCTCTAGCTCCTCGGGGTAGCACGTCTTCCACGAGGCACCATCTCCTACGCCGTGCACACATTCATAGGACGACGGCTTGTCCACTGGGACCTTCTTCAGTATGTTCGGGGCCCTGTTGAATGGGGTGTCCCACTTGGGCCTCGCTGACGACTGTGATGACTCGTCGCTTTCGACTGCCTTTTGGTGCTGCTCTTTCTGCAAAAGGAACGTGGATGGTTTACTAATGTGACAAAACTTGCAGTCGAATTGATTGGAAGCTATAATATGATAATGTGGTAATATAACAATTACCAGAAGTCTCATGAACTCCCTCGTGATCGGGTCCGTGTAAAAGAGCTTTTTTTTGTCCCACTTGTACCGGGCCCTGATCCAGTCATGCTCCAGCGGGTTGGTGAACTCCGCCATGGGGTCTGGGATTCTGAGACTTTCACGTTCGGCGTCCTCCTTGGCCCATACGACCCTCTTCCCCTCGTAACCACGGCTTCCGAGGCGGTGGGGAGGCGTGTTCCTGGCCTGGAGTGCCTTCATTTTCTCCGACTTTGCCTTGACACTTTCTTTAGCGCAATTCTCCTTGAATTTTGCAAAGTCCTCTTCCGTTATTGACAGATTGTCAGCATGAATCTTGGACCACGGTTCATTCTTCGCAATCACTTTTTTCACCCGAACTTTCCAGGAGGACAAGTCGTTGGTGAACGTCACCATCGCCTTGTCGTTTATCTTTGTCAAGGCGATGTCTTCCCACGGATCTTTATATTTTTCTTCATTCCGGCCGGGGAACAAGAACCTATTGTGCAACTTATTTAGGAGCATGTTCTCCATATGTGGTATCTGCCTCAACCTCTTGTCGTTGATGTTGGCGGTTTCCCTGAGGATGCATCCTAGTTGATTGCCCCAGCACGAGCGCGCTTCCTCTGGCTCCGTTGGCTCCAACTTCTTGGGGTGCATCTCCGTGACCACAATTTGTCCGATGCCAAGCTCGTTTTGTCTTCGTGTCCTCTTCTTCTTTGGTGCTTTACCGGCTACGACAACATCGTTGCCGGTCTCGGGGGTGGTGTCGGTGCCGGTGCCAGTGCCAGTGTCGGTGTCGGGGTTGGTGCCACTGCCGCCACCATGCAACCCCATCTGGTGGTCGTCCAGGTAATCGAAATAGTGATTTGCTGCCTCGATGGGGTCTTCGAGGCGAGCAAAACCACCCGCGACTTCGGCGTCGGTAGACATGTTTCCTATTCAACAATTGTAAATAAAAGATATAATGAAAAGAAAAAAGGGGCATATATTTGGTCGGAATGTTGATTCATTCCCCTTCCGGCAAATTCTGGGTACACCATATGTCCTAGTTTCTAGCACAAGTCATGCAGAAAATCACGGAAATTTTTGGCATGACCTTTGCTAAAAAGTGGACATATGGAGCGCCTGAAATTTGCCGGAACGAAAATGAATCAACATTCCGGCAAAACATAGGCCACTCATATATTTTTCGACAATTGGCACAAGTTCATATAACAGATTTGACGCTATCTCAAGAGAACATGGCACATTATGTCGAGGGAAAATGACACCTATGGGATCACTAGAATCCCTTCTATGGTTGGCAGGCGCGGGGTTGTGCAAAGAGCGGGTCTAGAAGCCAGCACGAAGGTCGTTTACCCAGGTACGGGCCGCGAGGATGCGTAATACCCTAGTCCTGCTTTGGTGTATATTTGTGTGTTGTTGAGCTTTTGAACTAGCAACGGTGCATGCGTCATCCAAAAGATCCTAATCCCCCCTCAGTACGCCGCGGGCCTCCTTTTATAGACAAAGGGGCTTCCACAGTGGCACACAGGAGGTGGGAAGGTATATAGTGTCCAAGCTTATCGCATGTCATTACAGGACAAGGCACATTAAATGCGCTACTTAGGTGTCCTCTTGCTTTATTGGGGACGGTAACGAGGCCCGTCCCGTCCGTCACCGCTCCGCCTTGCTTCGACGCGCGTCTAGGCCAACGAGGCATGCAACACCATGTAGGCTGGCTGGCTGCTGAGGTGGCGTGATGGTAGGGTTTTCACGAAGATATGCATGCCACCACGTAGGTGCTCGCTGAGTTGGTCTAGAGGCCGTACGCCGTCACGTAGGTGCTCGCCTAGTTGTTGGGCTGGCAGTTGCATGGGAACGGTGGTGGAATCTTGGCAGATGTGGGCCTGGCTGCGGCCCCGCGGATGTCCCCGGCAAGGGTCTTGCTGTGGTGTTGCGGTCGTCCCCGGCAAGGGGCTTGGCAGGGGTCTCGTGGATATCCTCCGCAAGGATCTCGCCGAGGATCGTCGTCTTCTGATTCACACCTGATCTGGTATGCTTCTGGTCTTCACAAAGATCTGCATGCCACCATGGAGGCACCTCCCGAGCTAGGGTTCCAATGTGGTTGAGGGCGTCAGAACTCTCAGGCTCGAGGGTGGCAGCCGTGCTGGCGTTTGGGCTAGTTGCCCCGACAAGGCTCTTGCCGTGGCTGTGGAGGCCGCCCAGGCAAGGGTCTTGCCGGGGGAGTCCACCTCGCCCTTCTGCTCTTTGTGTTTCTGTCCTGGCGTTGGTCTGGTTGTTTTGTGCCTTTGCTCCCTCTGCCCCACCAAGCGTGGTCAGGGGCGTGGGGCTGCGACCGCCCGCGCACAAGTAAAGGGGTGCAAAAAAGAGACCCCTACTTTTGTACACCGACAGGAGCCCCCGGGCCCGGGCCACATATAAGCGCGGAGCGTTATTGGGCCAGGCCCAGAACGGTGCGCGGGCGTGCGTGCGGTGGAGTTTTTACCGCAGTAATTCCCCCGCTCGCTTGCGCTTCCCCAACACCCGCGTTGAATGCACGACGTGGGGGTCGTGCGTGACGTGGGGGTCATGAGTGGGGCGGTTGCTGCCCTCATGCATCACATCACGGTTAATGGTAAAGAGGCGGCCCGCGCCTTCCCCAAAAATAAAGGGGAAAACTGCAGGCGCGCTGCTCATTTACCCTCCGCGTGTTTTCAACCTTGGAACCGCCGTCCCTCTCTTCTTCCTCAAAGCGAAAACTCTCTCGCCTCTGCTCGCTGCCGCCGTGCCTCCATTGCCTTGAATCCCCCACCTCTTTCTCGGTCGCCATGGCGCCCAAGTCAAGCAAGGGCAAGGGAGTGGCCAAGGATGCCGGGGAGAAGGAGGCACCGGAGAGCGAAATGGCGGCGCTCCGGAGGCAGCACGCCTACTTCCCCTCCACGGTCGATGCTGTCCATCTCAGGGACTACTTCAAGCCCCTATGGGGGGTCGAGACGACGGGGCATCCGGCCACGCAGATCATCCCTGCCGATTTTGGTGAGGCCGGCCCGGATCGGTACTCTTTCTTTGTTGACTACTTCTCCTGCGAACTCTGCCCCCCTTTCTCCGATTTCTTCAATGACATCATGCACACCTATGGCTTCCACCTTCTGGATTTTACCCCAAATGCGGTGGCCTGCATGGCCATTTTTGCCCATCTCTATGAGGGCTTCGCCAGAGTGCATCCCAGCACGGCGCTCTTCCGCCACTATTTTTACCCTCGTATCCAGAATGGAGGCGCCATCTCTGGCTGTGTTGCCTGGATCCCAAGGAGCCAGGAGAAGGGTACGTACCCAGAGGGCGCCCAGAAGGAGAGGTGGGAAGAGTGGCGGGGCTGATGGTGCTGGATCAAAGAGGAAGATCCGCAGGAATTCTGTCGGGTCCGTAAGGCGCTGCCGGTCCGTAGAGATGATTCGGGCGACGTCGATGCCAACGATAAGAAACTCTCGGTAGCCACCACCAGGATCCATCACCTAACCATGGCCGGGCTCACCCTTGAAATGATTGGGGCTGATTTCATCCGCCGTCGGATTGCCCCATTGCATAACAAGGGCAGGCCGGCCTGGGATTACAGGAACGCGGCCGACATCATGAGGCTCCGCCCTGGCTTGAACCACAAATTCACGGTGATGGGGCACACCCACTTTTGCCAAATGCTCTTCCATCTCAACGTGGACCGCGACGGCAGGGCTGAGAGAACCGGAAAGCCGCGAAGGCCGGCAAGGCCATCAAGGGGCCCTTGTTTGGGTTGCCAGTGGGAGTGCTCCCGCTGAGCAACAATTCTCGCCAGACCAACATCATTTCTATGATGCCGGACTTCAATGCACATGGCCTTGACCCGAGCTGGGTCGAGACGGAAGGAGAGCGGGTGCAGGACTTTTTTGATAGCTTGTCAGAGAAATACGTCCGTGATGAGCCAGCGCTTATCCGGGATACCACCAAGGAGGAGCTGGATTATATTTCCGCCAGGGCGGCGGAGGCGGAGCTTGCCCGGGAGGCCGGCAGCGCTGGCGCCGCAGAGGACGAGGCCGGCGCAGCCACGGAGGACAAGGAGCTCGCCGAATGGGTGGAGTCTGCCGGGGAGGCCAGCAGTGCCGACGCTGGGGCTCCTCTTGTCGAAGATGTGGTTGAAGAGTCGACCGAGGGGGAGGCCGAGGCCGACGACTCTCCGGCCCCAGGGAGGAGGCGCGTCTTGTGCTGGGCTAGCTCCAGCGAACAAGTTCGGCCCGGCAGGCCGTGCCGCATCAACAAGTCCAGGAGCAGTCCATGCGCCAGACGAGGGCCGTGTCAGCGAAGAAGGCGGTGAAGGTCGCGGTGGCGAAGAAGAAAGCGACTGCCTCTTCTTCGTCCAAGCATCGTCGGACTCCATCCCCCCTTCTCCCCCCGCAGATGTCGACACGGAGGTTGTCTTCGATTTTGGGTCTCTCAGCCCAAGGAGGAAGAGGAAGCCGGTGGAGGAGGAGGTGGAAGAAGAGTAAGTATCTCGCCCCCCCCCCCGTATTATCCCCTGACTTTACTCCTGTGTCATCTTTCCTTGACCTGATGTTGTCCTCACAGGGACACGGAGACGCTGGCGCAGAGGGTGGCGAAGAGGGACAAGGCCTCGACGGGCGACAAGCCCCC
>NC_057799.1:301248691-301252228 GCF_018294505.1 Triticum aestivum
AAAGCGACTGCCTCTTCTTCGTCCAAGCATCGTCGGACTCCATCCCCCCTTCTCCCCCCGCAGATGTCGACACGGAGGTTGTCTTCGATTTTGGGTCTCTCAGCCCAAGGAGGAAGAGGAAGCCGGTGGAGGAGGAGGTGGAAGAAGAGTAAGTATCTCGCCCCCCCCCCCGCATTATCCCCTGACTTTACTCCTGTGTCATCTTTCCTTGACCTGATGTTGTCCTCACAGGGACACGGAGACGCTGGCGCAGAGGGTGGCGAAGAGGGACAAGGCCTCGACGGGCGACAAGCCCCCGGCGGGTACTTCGAGTACGCCGCTGGTGGTAGAGAGCAGCCCGGAGAACAACCCCCAACGCAGCCCCCGCTTCAGCCCCAGCGTGAGTCCATCACTCACTCCTCCATTGATGAACTTTGGGTTGTGAATCTTTGATGCTGATCTTGCCGGGTTTGCAGGAGAAGAATGGCAGCAGGAGGAGGAGCCGAGGGCTACCCCCAACACGCCGCCTCTCTCGACAGCGCCGCCCCGAGGGGCATCCCTGGCAAGTGCATCCACCGCCGAGCCCACGCCTATGGAGGAGGAGGAGACGAACTTGGGTGCCCGTGGTTCCAGCCCGGCAATGAACGTCGGCGGGGAGGGTGCCACCTCTTCCCAGCCCGGTGCTGTTAAGTTTGCTTGCTTCCCGTCCCTGTTCTTTCTTCTTCTTTTGAGCTTTTTTTGTACTTTGATTTGGCTCTGCCTCATCCTCCTTCTTGGCATCTAGGCGGTTCCTTGGCGGACCAGGAGAACATTGATACCATCATCAAGAAGGTCGCCAGGGATGCTGAGGCCGAGGCCAACAAGATCGCCGCAGAGGAGGCCGCCAAGACCGTCGATGAGGATGCCGCCAAGGGGCCTGCCGGGGAGGCCGGCAAGGCCGCTGCCGAGGAGACCAGCAAGGGGCCTACCGGGGAGACCGGCAAGGACGCTGCCAAGGAGGGGGCGGTCGACGACCAACCTTCCTCCTCAGCCGCCTCCGGCTCGGGCAAATACCTGAAGGTGAGCGACGGCCTGTTCGTCGACCTCCCAGGGGCGGCGAGCACCAGGGCGCCCACCGAGGGGGAGGTGTTCGATGAAGAGGTGCTCGCCGCCGCCGGGCTTAAGGTTGTCGATGAACCGAGCGCCGGTGGCGGCGGTTCCTAGGAGGAGTAGCTCCTTCGGGGCATGAGCGCCAACTTCCAAAAGCTCCAGGCGCTCCACCGTGCCCGCCTGGACAAGGCAAAGTCCAGGATGGCGGCGGTGGACAAGGCAGAGGCGGACTTCGCGGGGCGCGTCGCCGAGACGCATGCCTGGTTCCGCCAAGCCCACGAGGAACTGAAGATCACCCAGGATCTGCTGGCTGAGCTGCAAACAGGAGCTTGTCTTAAAGCAAGCTGATATTGAGAAGGCCCATGAGCTGGCGAAGGAGTAGGCCGCCAAAGACGAGGCCACTCGGCACCAGCACCAGGCCGGGCTAAACTCCCAAGAGGAGGACCTTGCCGCTCGTGAGGGGGCGCTCACCGCCACCCTCCGCGGCAAGGATGAGGAGGTCGGGAAGCTTGTCGCAGAGCGGACTCAGGAGCTGGAGCAGAGGCACAGGGAGGCGCTCGATGCCCAAGCCTTTGGTCCATGCTGGCAAGGTGAAGGAGCTGGAGGTGGAGCGGGATGGGCTGAAGGAACAGGCTCTGAAGGTGGCGATGGAGAAGGACACACTGAATGGTGCTTTGGTGGAGGCGCAGGCCGCAGTCCTCGGCAAGGCTGAGCAGCTCTTCAAGGCCAACAACTCCATCAAAGACACGAAGCTGAAGTTGGAGGGTCTCGAGGGGACGCTTTCGGAGGTCATGCCCCGGGAGGAGACCCTGACCAAGAATCTTGAGAAGGAGAGGCAGCTGCGGAGGAATGACGCCGCCAACCACGAGGATTATGTGAAGGGCGAGAACCTCTGGATCAGCCGCCTCGCCGACGTCGCCTGCAGGATCACCACGAAGCTGGCGGCCATGGGGATGCCAAACGTGAGGTGCGCCCCGGAGCCGAACGTGAGCCCCAACGCCAAACTGACCCTGTTCTTCGAGGGTGTTCTCGGGGCCCTGGAGCAGTTCCGCTCCAACAGGGCAACCTCCCTGACCGATGAGGCCCGGAAGCTTTGCCGGGGTGCCATGACCAAGGTCCTCACCAAGGTGGTGTACTTGAACCCCAACCTCGACTTCGACGCCGCGCTGGAGAGCTTGCCGGAGGATGTGGACCTCGCGACGCTCGAGGAGCATATCGAGCCCATCATTAGCCGCGTCGACGGAGTTCGGAGGATAGAAGGCCAGCGCCGGGACTAGGCACCCCGTTTCTCATCGCCGCTGCAGATTCACGACCAAGACAATTTTTATCTTTAGTTAGAACCGCAGCAACAATTGGTGTAATATAACTATGCAGTACTTTGAAACGATGCATGTTATTTCCCTGTTCGATTTCTCTTCGTATGTCCACCCTACGTTTAATTGGATAGGCTTGTCGGCGCGTAAACCTAGGCTGCGGCGTCTCGAGGACGGATACTCAACAGCCGGCCAGGTGCGCTTGCGGCCAAGCAAACCACCATAACACTCCCAGCGCGGCCGTTTGAACTATCGAGCGGACTCAAGACAGAACAAAAGCGTTGCCAGTAGTGGAAAGGCCACCCTGCCCTTGTCGACGCGGCCGCTCGAACTGTTGAGCAGACTCAAAAAAGAATGAAGGCGTTGCCAATAGTGGAAGGGCCCCAATGCATGCAGGTTTATCATACAGAGAGCAGGATCTCTGAGGAAAATAATCTTATGTAAAAAAGGAATTGCTCAAAGTTTTGCATGACTTATGTAACACCCCGGATGTAACTTGCCATATTTGTAACTCCAACTCTTGCCATTTCCGGCGATGTGTTATGATATTTCCTTCGTGGTCGGGTTTTGTCTTCCGTTTTGCATTTTGTTCATGTCATGCATCTCATATCATGTCATCATGTGCATTGCATTTGCTTACGTGTTCGTTTTTTGCATCCGAGCATTTTCCCCGTTGTCCATTTTGCAATCCGGCACTCCCACCTCCTCCGGCGCGTCCCTCTTGTTTCTTTTCGTGAGCGGGTGTTGAACGTTCTCAGAATGGACCGAGGCTTCTCAAGTGGCCTTGGTATACCACCGGTAGACCACCTGTCAAGTTTCGTGTCATTTGGAGGTCGTTTGGTACTCCAACGGTTAACCGGGTAACCGCAAAGCCCTTTTGTGTGTTGCAGCAAACCCCCCCTCCAAACAGCCCAAAACCCCTCTAAGTCACCTCCATGCTCTAGGTCATTCGATCACGATCGTGTGGGCGAAAACCGCACTCCATTTGGAGCCTCCTAGCTCCCTCTGCCTATATATATGTGTCTCTCCCGAAGATTTCGCACAGTCCAAACCCTAACCCTCTCCCTCCGCGCGTCGGACGAAACGCGCCGCCGCGCCCGTCCTCTGGCAACTTCGCCCGCCGGCGCCACCGCCTGCACCCGCCGGCGACCGCACC
>NC_057799.1:301252505-301258559 GCF_018294505.1 Triticum aestivum
CCCGCGCCGCCGCGTCCCCACGTCGCCGCGCCGCGTCTCCCTCCTCTCCCCCAGCTCCGGCGAGCCTCGGGCTCGAGCTCGGCCGGCCAGATCCGATCGAGTCAGATAGTCCCGTAATATTTTCAATACATGCTCAAGTTCATTGCATCATAAATCACTGCATATAGCTCTGTTTCATGCGCGTAATATATCAAAATGTTCGTCTCGTGATGCTCTTCATTTTGTTCCATTGGAAGATGTTCATTTGAGTCCATCTTTATGCCCAAATCTCTGGTGCAAGACTGCTAGTTGCTGTTATCTGCTGTTACTTATCAGTACTTAGGGTTTTGTTATTTTTGTTGCATTTAATCTGTGCATCTTATGGGCATGAGCTCTATATGTGTTTTGATGTATGCCATGCAATATTTACAGAGGTGTATGCCATGTATTTTTTTGATCTCTGTGGTGACTAGCACAAGCATGCAAACTAGGCTTCGTGATGTTTCTGATTTCAGGGACTTAGTAATTTTACCGTCTGTGACTGCTGTTATTTTGTTGCTATGTATCCATGTGTCTACAGAGAGATCCATGCTTATTTTGGTGATGTTCAGTAAGGATGTTTTGTAGATATTGTTGTATTTGATCAATCCATGCCCTTGTTTGCAACTATGGAGTGGCATAGCATGACTCAATCTTGCTCTACTTTTGCTATAAAATATTTCTGGCAGATTGTTTACGTGTTATTCAATTTTGCCAAGCTTGTTGTAGTTGATCCATACATGCTACGTATTTGCTCTTGCCTTGGATAGCTTCATAAACATGCCATCTTGTTGTAGGTATGCTTGTTTTGTCATGAATTGCTTTGTGATGAGTGCATCAAGCTCACCAAGATGCCTTCATATTATTGTTTCTGTCATTCTCTGTTTTCTGCTATGTCTGAAACCTGTTAACGAAACTTGCTATGTTTACATGGTTGCCATCATATCTTCTGATCCTTTTTGGTTTATGGTCAGTAAGGGACCGTAGTGGAAAGGCCACCCTGCCCTTGTCGACGCGGCCGCTCGAACTGTTGAGCAGACTCAAAAGAGAACGAAGGCGTTGCCAAGAGTGGAAGGGCCCCATTGCATGCAGGTTTATCATACAGAGAGCAGGATCTCTGAGGAAAATAATCTTATGTAAAAAAGGAATTGCTCAAAGTTTTGCATGACTTATGTAACACCCCGGATGTAACTTGCCATATTTGTAACTACAACTCTTGCCATTTCCGGCGATGTGTTATGATATTTCCTTCGTGGTCGGGTTTTGTCTTCCGTTTTGCATTTTGTTCATTTCATCCATCTCATATCATGTCATCATGTGCATTGCATTTGCTTACGTGTTCGTCTTTTGCATCCGAGCATTTTCCCCGTTGCCCGTTTTGCAATCCGGCAATCCCACCTCCTCCGGCGCATCCCTCTTGTTTCTTTTCGTGAGCGGGTGTTGAACGTTCTCAGAATGGACCGAGACTTGTCAAGTGGCCTTGGTATACCACCGGTAGACCACCTGTCAAGTTTCGTGTCATTTGGAGGTCGTTTGGTACTCCAACGGTTAACCGGGTAATCGCAAAGCCCTTTTGTGTGTTGCAGCAAAAACCCCCTCCAAACAGCCCAAAACCCCTCTAAGTCACCTCCATGCTCTTCGTCGTTCGATCACGATCGTGTGGGCGAAAACCGCACTCCATTTGGAGCCTCCTAGCTCCCTCTGCCTATATATATGTGTCTCTCCCGAAGTTTCGCACAGTCCAAATCCTAACCCTCTCCCTCCGCGCGCCGGACGAAACGCGCCGCCGCGCCCGTCCTCCGGCAACTTCGCCCGCCGGCGCCACCGCCTGCACCCACCGGCGACCGCACCCCGCCGCCTCGCCGACCCCCTCCGCCGTCGTCCTCCGCTCCGGTCCCCGCGCCGCTGCGTCCCCACGTCGCCGCGCCGCGTCTCCCTCCTCTCCCCCAGCTCCGGCGAGCCTCGGGCTCGAGCTCGGCCGGCCAGATCCGATCGAGTCAGATCCCACGGTTGACTTTCCCCCCTCCCAAAATATTCCAAGTCCCGTAATATTTTCAATACATGCTCAAGTTCATTGCATCATAAATCACTGCATATAGCTCTGTTTCATGCGTGTAATATATTAAAATGTTCGTCTTGTGATGCTCTTCATTTTGTTCCATTGGAAGATGTTCATTTGAGTCCATCTTTATGCCCAAATCTCTGGTGCAAGAGTGCTAGTTGCTGTTATCTGCTGTTACTTATCAGTACTTAGGGTTTTGATATTTTTGTTGCATTTAATCTGTGCATCTTATGGGCATGAGCTCTATATGTGTTTTGATGTATGCCATGCAATATTTACAGAGGTGTATGCCATGTATTTTTTTGATCTCTGTGGTGACTAGCACAAGCATGCAAACTAGGCTTCGTGATGTTTCTGATTTCAGGGGGACTGTAATTTTACCGTCTGTGACTGCTGTTATTTTGTTGCTATGTATCCATGTGTCTACAGAGATATCCATGCTTATTTTGGTGATGTTCAGTAAGGATGTTTTGTAGATATTGTTGTAGTTGATCAATCCATGCCCTTGTTTGCAACTATGGAGTGGCATAGCATGACTCAATCTTGCTCTACTTTTGCTATAAAATATTTCTGGCAGATTGTTTACGTGTTATTCAATTTTGCCGAGCTTGTTGTAGTTGATCCATACATGCTACGTATTTGCTCTTGCCTTGGATAGCTTCATAAACATGCCATCTTGCTGTAGGTATGCTTGTTTTGTTATGAATTGCTTTGTGATGAGTGCATCAAGCTCACCAAGATGCCTTCATATTATTGTTTCTGTCATTCTCTGTTTTCTGCTATGTCTGAAACCTGTTAACGAAACTTGCTATGTTTACATGGTTGCCATCATATCTTCTGATCCTTTTTGGCTTATGGTCAGTAAGGGACTTTTGTTCTATGCATTTAGTAGATTGATGCCATGCCTTGTTTTGCTATGTTAAGTTCCTGTAGAAGGTTTATCCGAGACTGATCGGGTCTTTCCGGGAGAAGGTTTATCCTTCGTTGACCGTGAGAGCTTATAATGGGCTAAGTTGGGACACCCCTGCAGGGTTCGAAAGCCGTGCCCGCGGTTATGAGGCAGATGGGAATTTGTTAATGTCCGGTTGTAGAGAACTTGTCACTTGACTTAATTAAAATACATCAACCGTGTGTGTAGCCGTGATGGTCTCTTCTCGGCGGAGTCCGGGAAGTGAACACAGTTTGTGTTATGCATGAACGTAAGTAGTTTCAGCATCACTTCTTGATCATTTCTAGCTTCGTGACCGTTGCGTTGCTTCTCTTCTCGCTCTCTTTTGCGTATGTTAGCCACCATATATGCTTAGTGCCTGCTGCAGCTCCACCTCATTACACCATCCTTTCCTATAAGCTTAAATAGTCTTGATCTCGCGAGTGTGAGATTGCTGAGTCCTCGTGACTCACAGATTCTACCAAAACAGTCGCACGTGCCGACGATGCTAGTGCAGATGACGCAACCGAGCTCAAGTGGGAGTTCGACGAGGAACGTGGTCGTTACTATGTGTCTTTTCCTGATGATCAGTAGTGGAGCCCAGTTGGGACGATCGGGGATCTAGCATGGGGTTATCTTATTTTCATTTGGATTTGACCGTAGTCGGTCTATGTGTGTATTTTGGATGATGTATGATTTATATTTATGTATTGTGTGAAGTGGCGATTGTAAGCCAACTCTCGTTATCCCATTCTTGTTCATTACATGGGATTGTGTGAAGATGACCCTTCTTGCGACAAAACCACAATGCGGTTATGCCTCTAAGTCGTGCCTCGACACGTGGGAGATATAGCCGCATCGTGGGCGTTACAACTTAGCTTCTTTGTCACCATACGGGTGGTTGCTGTGTCTATAGATGATGTCGCTCGCTTGATCATCTTCTTCCTTGGAACCCATGGCGACATAGAAGCGCCAAACTAGCTGCTAGGCCGGATTTTCACAACTGCTCCCCCTACCTGGCGCGCCAAAGATGTCGGGAGGGGGGGACGACACCTATGGCATCACTGGAATCCCTTCTACGGTTGGCGGGCGCGGGGTTGTGCAAAGAGCGGGTCTAGAAGCCAGCACGAAGGTCGTTTACCTAGGTTCGGGCCGCGAGGATGCGTAATACCCTAGTCCTGCTTTGGTGTATATTTGAGTGTTCTTGAGCTTTTGAACTAGCTACGGTGCATGCGTCGTGCAAAAGATCTGAATCCCCCCTCAGTATGCCGCGGGCCTCCTTTTATAGACAAAGGGGCTGCCATAGTGGCACACAGGAGGTGGGAAAGGTATATAGTGTCCAAGCTTATCGCCTGTTATTACAGGACAAGGCGCATTAAATGCGCAACTTAGGTGTCCTCTTGCTTTATTGGGGACGGTAACGAGGCCCATCCCGTCTGTCGCCGCTCCGCCTTGCTTCGACGCGCGTCCAGGCCAACGAGGCATGCAGCGCCATGTCGGCTGGCAGGCTGCTGAGTTGGCGTGATGGTAGGGTCTTCACAAAGATCTGCATGCCACCAAGTAGGTGCTCGCTGAGTTGGCCTAGGGGCCGCACGCCGCCATGCAGGTGCTCGCCTAGTTGTTGGGCTGGCAGTTGCATGGGAACGGCGGTGGAATCTTGGCAGATGTGGGCCTGGATGCGGCCCCGCGGATGTCTTTGGCAAGAGTCTTTCCGGGGCCCCGACAAGGGTCTTGCCGTGGCGTTGCGGTTGTCCCCGGCAAGGGGCTTGTCGGGGGTCTCATGGATATCCTCGGCAAGGATCTCGCCGAGGATCGTCATCTTCTGATTCACACCTGATCTGGTATGCTTCTGATCTTCACAAAAATCTGCATGCCACCATGGAGGCGCCTCCCGAGCTTGGGTTCCAATGTGGTTCTGGGCGTCGGAACTCTCAGGCTCGAGGGTGGCAGCCCTGCTCGCGTTTGGGCAAGTTGCCCCGGCAAGGCTCTTGCCGTGGCTGTGGAGGCCGCCCCGGCAAGGGTCTTCCCGGGGGAGTCCACCTCGCCCTTCTGCTCTTTGTGTTTCTGTCTTGCAGTTGGTCTGGTTGTTTTGTGCCTTTGCTCCCTCTGCCCCGCCAAGCGTGGTCAGGGGCGTGGGGCTGCGACTGCCCGCGCACAAGTAAAGGGGTGCAAAAAAGGGACCCCTACTTTTGTACACCGACACATTATATGACAGATTTCCAGGACTTAGCAGATTAACCATTAGCTACTGCCCTAAACAAATTTGCCCTAGATAAATTTGCTCATTTGCTAAAATATTTGGCCCTAGCTATATTTGCTACTGCCCTAATTAGCTACTGTTTTATTTATTTGCTACTATTTTTATGCCTAATTTTTTGCTACTGTTTTTATACCTATTTTTGCTACTGTTTTTATACCTATTTTTTTGCTAACTTGCTACAAAAATTTGCTAACTTGCTAAAAAACAAAAAACAAAAATTTGCTAATGAGCTACTGCCCTAATTTGCTAACTTGCCCTAAAATTTGCTAAATTTGCCCTAAACAGAGGATAAATTTTCCCTAAACAGAGGCTCGGGCAGGGGAGAGGAGAGGGAGAGGAGAGGCTTACGGCGACGGAGCTCGGGCTCGGGCGGCGGCGGTCGAGGGCTGCGGACGGTGGTGGCAGTGGCGAGATCGAGGTAGCACGGGCAGGGGAAAGGCGGGGGCGGCATTGTGGTCGAGGGCAGGCAGGGGAGACGCCGGTGAGGTCGAGGGCGGGCTCGGGAGACGGCGGCGACCAGGAGGACGGCGGCCGGCAATCGAGGGCGACGGACGGCGCGAGGGCGGGCTGGGCGACAGCGGCGGCGACAGAGTGGGGGAAGAGGGTGTGGGGAGAGTGGGGTTGGGACTTGGCGGACTTGGCAAAATTTGAGCATCGCGGTGGTTAACTCAAAATAGCAGTAGCGCTGGTTTAGGATCCAGCGTTATAGCTATCTTAGCTATAGCACCGGGTTGTAAAGCGGCGCTACTGCTAACTTTTCCAATTTTTATTATTTTCTTTTTATTA
>NC_057799.1:301258571-301325068 GCF_018294505.1 Triticum aestivum
TGGGACTTGGCGGACTTGGCAAAATTTGAGCATCGCGGTGGTTAACTCAAAATAGCAGTAGCGCTGGTTTAGGATCCAGCGTTATAGCTATCTTAGCTATAGCACCGGGTTGTAAAGCGGCGCTACTGCTAATGGCACATAGTAGTAGCGCTTTTTTAGGATCCAGCGCTATAGCTAAGATAGCTATAGCACTGGATCCTAAAAAAGCGCTACTGCTAACTTTTCCAATTTTTATTATTTTCTTTTTATTATTTTCCTTTTCTAGTTTTTAGCTTTTTTTTCTTTTTCTTTTGTACTGCTTTCTCCCTTTGTTTTTGTTTTTTTGTTTATCTCCCGACGAAGGCGTCTCCCTCTCCCCCACTGCGCGCATATCACCGGAACCATGCATGTGGTGGTAACATATCAGTTGACCGATAACGGTTACTTAAGTGCGTACACAAAATAGATACATATATATAGATGTAGGTTTCTGATCAGCTGTGTCGACGATGTTTCACATTGAGCTTCTTCCCTTTCTTGTTCATTCCCGAGTAATTGAGCCCCTCCTTGTGACTTTTCTGGAGCCATGGATTACGATCTTTCTTAGGTAATGTAGTATTGATTCTTCTTTTCACGTATGCTTCATTGTCATCGTCATCTTCCCTCATCGGGTTACCGTATTGGTCGTAGTCTTCCTTGTTGGCTACTCCATCCATTCCGACGATGCTCCTTTTGGATCTCCTCACGACAACACGGCTGGGATTGGCCGGGTCGGTTATGAAGAAGCATTGTGTCACGTGCATAGCGTGTACCCATGGCTCATTTTTGGCGATGACGATAACATTCACGGGAGTGCTCTTCGCGTCGGGTATAGACACGGTGGTGAAATACTTGTTTTCTCTTACGACGTCCTTGGCCCATCTGACATGAAACATCGTCGCATCATGCATTCCAGCATAGTCAAGCTCCCAGATCTCTTCGACCCTTCCGTAGAATCTCTCAGTTGTGCCGTTGGCATCAGTCACGCATTGAATTGTCACCCCAGAGTTCTGGTAATCACTGTCCATGTCTTTGGCCTCCGTGTAGAATGTGTACCCATTGATATCGTAGGACTGATAGGTCGCGAGCTTGGGTGCGGGGCCATGTGCTAAGACGTGTACGAGCAATCCGTCCGAACTGCCCTCTTCCGGGGGATTTTCAAGAACTTGTTGTTTAAACCAGCGCAAGAAAGTGGCGTTGTGCTCTACAGTAACTTCGTCGTCCGTCTTGAGCATCCCCTTATCACGGTACTTCTTTGCGATGGTTTCTTTGTGCTGTGCCACATAATCATCTACCACATCTAGGTGTTGTAGCACTACTAAGTTAGCCCTGTCAAAGTCGTTCCGTCTATCCGAGTAGTCCACGTGCAATTCCCTCCGGCCGTTGTTGTGACCATCTCATTCGAGCTTCCCATCGTGCTTCTTGACGGGCAAACCAACAACAGGGTGTCCGACGCTTATATAATTCACGCAAAAGGAGACGCACTCATGCGTCAGATACCCCTGGACGATGCTCCCTTCCGGACGGGACATGTTACGAACGAATCCTTTGATGACCCCATTCATCCTCTCGAGCGGCATCATGCTATGAAGGAATGTCGGCCCGAGGTCGATGATGTCGTCCACGATGTGGACACACAGATGCACCATGACGTCAAAGAACGCGGGTGGGAAGTACATCTCAAGCTCACATAGTATGACAATGATCTCTTCCTGTAGCCTTTGGAGCTGCTTCACACTTGTGGACTTTCGAGATATAACGTCGAAGAAGTTGCAGAGACCAGTAAGCGTGTCACGGACGTGCTTCTCCATTATCCCTCTAATGGCAACTAGGAGTATCTGCGCATCATCACGTGACAGTCATGAGACTTCATCCCGCTGAACCTTTTCTTCTTGGGGTCTAGAAATCTGCTTATCTTCCCACAGTAACCAGAACTGACTTTGATTCAAATAAGGCACTTGATGAATTGATCGATCTCCTTCGCACTTAAGGTGAAGCAAGAAAGGGGCAATAATTCTCCTCCTTCTTGTTGACTTTTCTACCCCTTTCCCCCTCCTCCGTCTCCGTCTCCTCCATCAACTTTTTATGGTGGAGATCTTTCCTGATCTTCAAATCTTATAAGTCATTCCTTGCCTTCGACCCATCCTTGGTCTTCTCTGGCATGTTCATGAGTGTGCCAAGCAAGCTCTCGAGGACATTCTTCGTGATATGCATTGGATCAGGGCAATGAGGTGTGTCATGATTGGGCCAGTACTCCAAGTCCCAGAAAACAGACCTCGTTTTCCATACCTTCAGCAGCGGCTCCGGCGCCTTTTTGATCTTTCTCGGTGCGGGGCATTGTTCCCAGTTTCTCAACAGCTCGTCGATTTCGGCGCCGCTCCTCTTACGTGGAGGCCCTCGAAGCTCAGCCAACCCATTGAATAGATCTCCATGCTTTCTCCACGGGTCATCCTTCTCGAGCCATCTACGATGCCCCATGTACACGATTTTCCCGGACGCGCCATCTTTCGTTGACGTAAGCTGCTGAGACGTTGTATCATCCATGCACCTCGTGCATCCGCAGTATCCGTGGCACACCTGGCCTGAGGTGTACCCGCAACCGAGATAGTCGTGCACCGTGGCCATCAGCGCGGCTCTCATATTAAAATATTCTCCTTTGCTGGCGTCCCATGTCCATGCTGGTGTTTCCATAACGTGTCTAGCTCCTCTTGCAGAAGCCCCATATACAGGTTAATACTATTTCCCGGTTGTTTCGGCTCTTGAATCAGCATGCTCATGTGTATGTACTTTGTCTTCATGCACTTCCATGGGGGGAGGTTGTACATCCATACAAACACGGGCCATGTGTTGTGGTTGGTGTTCTGGTTTCCAAACAGATTCATGCCATCGGTACTCGCACCAAGCACGATGTTCCTTGGATCCTCTGCAGCAGATCCATATACGGTGTTGAATGCTCTCCACTGGCTACCATCTACGAGGTGTCTCAGCCTCGGATCATCTCCATCGTCGGGCTTCTTCCTCTCCGCGTGCCAGCGCATGAGCTTTGCTTCCTTAGGATCTACGAAATACCGCTGCAGACGGGGAGTGATCGAAAAGTACCATACAACCTTCTGAGGAGCTTTCTTTCCTGCCTTCTTGTATCGAGAAGCATTGCACACTAGACAACTGGTTTTTCCCGCGTGCTCCCCCCAATAAATGATGCAATCATTGATGCATGCGTGGTACCTAATGTGCGGAAAATCAAAAGGGCAAACGATTTTCTTGGCCTCCTTGACACTAGTAGGACACAAGTTCCCCGCGCGAAGAACTTTATTATGTAGAAACTTCAAATGCTCATCGAGGCTTTTATCTGTCCATTTGTTTTTGGCCTTCATCTTTAGAAGTTCGAGCGTGAAACTCAAGCGGCTCACCTAAGGATCGCAACTGTCATACAATGGAGTCCTCGAGTCTACTTCAAGTTGCGCCAGCTTGGCCTCCTCTCTAGAAGCGGCTCTCTCGCTAGTCGTACTTTTGCGAAGGAGGTCTCGAACATGAGGGTCCTGCACGACTGCACTTAGTAGCGTTGAAGACTGCGGCGTGACCACCGCCTCTTCTCCGCCATGTCCGGACTCTTCTTCGCCGTGTCCGGAATCTTCTTCGCCGCCGTCATCTTTTCCGGACTCTTCCCCGCCGACATGTCCGGCGCCATCATCTTCTTGTCGATCGGTCATCTCTTCGTCTAGCCCCATGTCGTTATTCCCTGCCATGTGGACGTCCTCATCATCATCTTCTTCACTTATACACTGAGTATAGCCATCCATGAAACCATTCATCAGCAGGTGCGCCTTCAAAGTGCCACGATCAAAAGGGTCCACAAGGACTCCTTCCTTGCATCTTGCACACAAACATCTAATCCTAGTCCGATTATTTGCATACATGTCCATCACCGCGGATTGCATGTACCGCTCCACCTTCCATCCACTCACCTTCATGACCGACTGCACGGTATAACAAGCAAAAGGGTTATGAAATAAATAATGCATGCTTCAAAGTCATATATATATAATTTTGGCATGACCTTGCCTAAAAATAGGAAATATGAGTTTGCTCGAAATTCACCGAAACGAAAATAAATGGACATTTCAGCAAAACATAAGCAACTCGAGGGCATGTCACTAGCACAAATCTCTCCATATATATACATATATATATATATATATATATATATATATATATATATCTCAAACGCACATATTCTCATTCACACACATATTCCCATTCATGAAATGAACAACTTTTTACTCACCTATATATATCTCCCGAGAGAGACCGAGAGCACGCGGTTAATTAGATGATGAGAGAGAACGATCGATAGAGCACGTGTGGTTGGCTAAATAGCTAGCTAGATCTAGTTGCTGGGGAGGAGAGGTGAATCTAGCTAGCTAACTAATGGAGAGGGGTTATGGTGGATGGGGGCATTAATGGGGGAGAGAAGAGAGGTGTAGGAGAAAGAGAGAGGTCATTTATGGAGGAGGGCGCCATTAATGAGGAGAGAAGAGAGGTAGGAGGAAGAGAGAAGAAGAGAAACAATGGTGGAGCTAGAGTGGAGAGGGGAGAAGGGAAAGGAGGGGGAGAGAGGGCAAAGTGGGGGAGAGGAGAGGAAGGGGTGGAAAAGGTGGCACCAGCCGCAACTAGCAGTAGCGCTGCTTTGCAAAAAGCGTTGCTTCTATTGGACTTAGTAGTAGCGCTTTCCAGGAAAAGTGCTACTACTAAGTGGGGCCCACTAGCAGTAGCAGCGCATAAAAACAGAGCGCTGCTGAGCTTTGCTTTCTTAGGATCTACGAAATACCGCTGTAGACGGGGAGTGATCGAAAAGTACCATACAACTTTCTGAGGAGCTTTCTTTCCTGCCTTCTTGTATCGAGAAGCATTGCAAACTAGACAACTCGTTTTTCCCGCGTGCTCCCCCCGATAAATGATGCAATCATTGATGCATGCGTGATACCTAATGTGCGGCAAATCAAAAGGGCAAACAATTTTCTTGGCCTCCTCGACACTAGTAGGACACAGGTTACCCGCGGGAAGAACTTCATGATGTAGAAACTTCAAATGCTCATCGAGGCTTTTATCTGTCCATTTGTTTTTGGCCTTCATCTTTAGAAGTTCAAGCGTGAAACTCAAGCGGCTCACCTCGGGATCGCAACCGTCATACAGTGGAGTCCTCGAGTCTACTTCAAGTTGCGCCAGCTTGGCCTCCTCTCTAGAAGCGGCTCTCTCGCTAGTCGTACTCTTGCGAAGGAGGTCTCGAACATGAGGGTCCTGCACGACTGCACTTAGTAGTGTCGAAGACTGCGGCGTGACCACCGCCTCTTCTTCGCCATGTCTGGATCCTTCTTCGCCGTGTCCGGAATCTTCTTCGCCGCCGTCGTCTTTTCCGGACTCTTCCCCGCCGACATGTCCGGCGCCATCGTCTTCTTGTCGATCGGTCATCTCTTCGTCTAGCCCCATGTCGTTATTCCCTGCCATGTGGACATCCTCATCATCATCTTCTTCACTTATCCACTGAGTATAGCCATCCATGAAACCATTCATCAGCAGGTGTGCCTTCAAAGTGCCACGATCAAAAGGGTCCAAAAGGACTCCTTCCTTGCATCTTGCACACAGACATCTAATCCTAGTCCGATTATTTGCATACATGTCCATCACCGCGGATTGCATGTACCGCTCCACCTTCCATCCAGTCACCTTCATGACCGACTGCACAGTATAACAAGCAAAAGGGTTATGAAATAAATAATGCATGCTTCAAAGTCATATATATAGAATTTTGGCCTGACCTTGCCAAAAAATAGGACATATGAGTTTGCTCGAAATTCACCGAAACGGAAATAAATCGACATTTCAGCAAAACATAAGCAACTCGAGGGCATGTCACTAGCACAAATCTCTCCATATATATATATATATATATATATATATATATATATATATATATATATATATATATATATATATATATCCCAAACGCACATATTCTCATTCACACACATATTCCCATTCTTGAAATGAACAACTTTTTGCTCACCTATATATATCTCCCGAGAGAGGCCGAGAGCACGCGGTTAATTATATGATGAGAGAGAACGATCGACAGAGCACGTGTGTTTGGCTAAATAGCTAGCTAGATCTAGTTGCTAGGGAGGAGAGGTGAATCTAGCTAGCTAACTAATGGAGAGGGGTTATGGTGGATGGGGGCATTAATGGGGGAGAGAAGAGAGGTGTAGGAGAAAGAGAGAGGTCATTTATGGAGGATGGTGCCATTAATGAGGAGATAAGTGAGGTAGGAGGAAGAGAGAAGAAGAGAAACAATGGTGGAGCTAGAGTGGAGAGGGGAGAGGGGAAAGAGGGCAAAGTGGGGGAGAGGAGGGGAAGGGGTGGAAAAGGTGGCACCAGCCGCAACTAGCAGTAGCGCTGCTTTGCAACAAGCGCTGCTGCTATTGGACTTAGTAGTAGCGCTTTCCAGGAAAAGCGCTACTCCTAAGTGGGGCCCACTAGCAGTAGCGGCGCATAAAAATAGAGCACTGCTACTAAACTGTTAGTAGTAGCACTTTTTTCTGTACATCGCTACAACTACGAAAACAATCGGTGGCCTCGTTTGGTCCCACATAGTAGTAGCGTGTTTCATTTTCACAGCGCTGCTACTATGAAGTTACTAGTAGCGCTTTCCTGGAAAAGCGCTACTGCTAAATAGCAGCAGCGTTTACTTCTTTCGAGCGCTACTACTATGCTACTGTGTATAAGCATTTTCCTAGTAGTGTTAGGTCCCATGCAAGAAATGGGAATGAATTTAAAACACCAGGGCACCGTTCATTGCTGGCAAAACATTGAGATGCCTGGTTTTTAAATTCTAGTAAATCCAAAACTTGTCTGAAATTCATGAAACTTGGCATGCTATCATGGAGCGGCATCAACATGACGTGGTACAGATTTTATCCCATTTGGGGCAGGTTTGGGTATATGCTTCTCACAACAAGCATGATGGCTTTCGGCAGGGAACGTCCCACCTTTGGGGGCGAAACGATATCCATTGCCTCTTATTGCTTTCAAATTTTTCTCGTGTCAACATAGAACAACAGGAGTGTTGTGTGAATTTTTGTGATTTTTCGGGGTTCGTTTGGACATTTTTATGCATTAACTAACTTTTCAATGCATTTATGTGCATAATTGAACTTTGAACTACATGCACATGCTCCAACGCATATAAATTGGTTGAAAAATCAAATGTGTTTCCTTGGGTGCATGCTTAGGTCCCACGCAATAAATGGGAATGAATTTCAAACACCATGGCACAGTTGATTGCCGGCAAAACATTGAGATGCCTGGTTTCTAAATTCTAGTAAATCCAAAACTCGTCTGAAATTCATGAAACTTGGCATGCTATCATGGAGCGGCATCAACATGCCGTGGTACAAATTTTGTCCCATTTGGGGCAGGTTTGGGTATATGCTTCTCACAAACCGGAGCATCTCACAACAAGGATGATGGTTTTCGGTAGGGAACGTCCCACCTTTGGGGACGAAACGATATCCATTGCCACTTCTTGCTTTCAAATTTTTTTCTCGTGCCAACATAGAACAACAGGAGTGTTGTGTGAATTTTTGTGATTTTTCGTGGTTCGTTTGGAAATTTTATGCATTAACTGAGTTTTCAATGCATTTATGTGCATAATTCAAATTTGAACTACATGCACATGCTCCAGTGCATATAAATTAGTTGCAAAATAAAATATGTGTCCTTGGGTGCATGCTTAGGTCCCATGCAAGAAATGGGAATGAAATTCAAACACCAGGGCACCATTGATTGCCGGCAAAACACTGAGATGCCTAGTTTTTAAATTCTAGTAAATCCAAAACTCGTCTGAAATTCACGAAACTTGGCATCCTATCATGGAGCAGCATCAACATGCCATGGTAAATTTTTTGTCCCATTTTGAGCAGGTTTGGGTATATGCTTCTCACAAACCGAAGCTTCTCACAACAAGCATGATGGTTTTCGGTAGGGAACGTCCCACCTTTGGAGACGAAACGATATCCATTGCCTCTTATTGCTTTCAAATTTTTTGTCGTGTCAACATAGAACAACTGGAGTGTTGTGTGAATTTCTGTGATTTTTCGGTGTTCGTTTGGACATTTTTACGCATTAACTGAGATTTCAATGCATTTATGTGCATAATTCAAATTTAAACTACATGCACATGCTCCAGTGCATATAAATTGGTTGAAAAATAAAATCTATGTCCCTGGGTGCATGGTTAGGTCCCATGCAAGAAATGGGAATGAATTTCAAACACCAGGGCACCATTGATTGACGGCAAATCATTGAGATGCCTGGTTTTTAATTCTAGTAAATCCAAAACTCGTCTGAAATTCATGAAACTTGCCATCCTATCATGGAGCGGCATCAACATGCCGTGGTAAAAATTTTGTCCCATTTGTGGCAGGTTTCGGTATATGCTTCTCACAAACCGGAGCTTCTCACAACAAGCATGATGGTTTTCGGTAGGGAACGTCCCACCTATGGGGACGAAACGATATCCATTGCCTCTTATTGCTTTCAAATTTTTTCTCGTGTCAACATAGAACAACAGGAGTGTTGTGTGAATTTCTGTGATTTTTCGGTGTTCGTTTGGACATTTTTACGCATTAACTGAGTTTTCAATGCATTTATGTGCATAATTAAAATTTGAACTACATGCACATGCTCCAGTGCATATAAATTGGTTGAAAAATCAAATCTGTGTCCTTGGGTGCATGCTTAGGTCCCACGCAAGAAATGGGAATGAATTTCAAAAACCAGGGCGCCGTTGATTGCCGGCAAAACATTGAGAGGCCTGGTTTTTAAATTCTAGTAAATCCAAAACTCGTCTGAAATTCATGAAACTTGGCATGCTATCATGGAGCGGCATCAACATGCCGTGGTACTAATTTTGTCCCATTTGGGGCAGGTTTGGGTATATGTTTCTCACAAACCGGAGCTTCTCTCAACAAGCATGATGGTTTTCGGTAGGGAACGTCCCACCTTTGGGGACGAAACGATATCCATTGCCTCTTATTGCTTTCAATTTTTTTCTCGTGTCAACATAGAACAACAGGAGTGTTGTGTGAATTTCTGTGATTTTTCGGGGTTCGTTTGGACATTTTTACGCATTAATTGAGTTTTCAATGCATTTATGTACATAATTCAAATTTGAACTACATGCACATGCTCCAGTGCATATAAATTGGTTGAAAAATCAAATCTATGTCCTTGGGTGCATGCTTAGGTCCCATGCAAGAAATGGGAATGAATTTCAAAAACCAGGGCGCCGTTGATTGCCGGCAAAACATTGAGAGGCCTGGTTTTTAAGTTCTAGTAAATCCAAAACTTGTCTGAAATTCATGAAACTTGGCATGCTATCATGGAGCGGCATCAACATGCCATGGTACTAATTTTATCCCATTTGGGGCAGGTTTGGGTATATGTTTCTCACAAACCGGAGCTTCTCTCAACAAGCATGATGGTTTTCGGTAGGGAACGTCCCACCTTTGGGGACGAAACGATATCCATTGCCTCTTATTGCGTTCAATTTTTTCTCGTGTCAACATAGAACAACAGGAGTGTTGTGTGAATTTTTGTGATTTTTCGGGGTTCGTTTGGAAATTTTTATGCATTAACTGAGTTTTCAATGCATTTATGTGCATAATTCAAATTTGAACTACATGCACATGCTCTAGTGCATATAAATTGGTTGAAAAATAAAATCTGTGTACTCCGGTACATGCTTAGGTCCCATGCAAGAAATGGGAATGAATTTCAAACACCAGGGCACAATTGATTGCCGGCAAAACACTGAGATGCCTGGTTTTTAAATTCTAGTAAATCCAAAACTTGTTTGAAATTCATGAAACTTGGCATCCTATCATGGAGCGGCATCAACATGCTGTGGTTCAAATTTTGTCCCATTTGGGGCAGGTTTGGGTAGATGCTTCTGACAAAATGGAGCTTCTCACAACTAGCATGATTGTTTTTGGTAGGGAACGTCCCACCTTTGGGGACGAAACGATATCCATTGCCTCCTATCTCTTTCAATTTTTTTCTCATGTCAACATCGAACAACAAAAGTGTTGTGTGAATTTTCGAGGTTCGTTTGGACATTTTTGCGTATTAACTGACTTTTAAATGCATTTATGTGTATAATTAAAATTTGAACTACATGCACATGCTCCAGTGCATATAAATTGGTTGAAAAATAAAATCTGTGTCCTTAGGTGCATGCTTAGGTCCCATGCAAGAAATGGGAATGAATTTCAAACACCAGGGCACCGTTGATTGCTGGGAAATCATTGAGATGCCTAGTTTAAAAATTCTAGTAAATCCAAAATTCGTCTGAAATTGATGAAACTTGGCATGCTATCATGGAGCGGCATCAACATACCGTGGTACAGATTTTGTCCCATTTCGGGCAGGTTTGGGTATATGCTTCTCACAAACCGGAGGTTCTCACAACAAGCATAATAGTTTTCGGTACCCATTGCCTCTTATTGCTTTCAAGGTTTTCTCGTGTCAACACAGAACAACAGGAGTATTGTGTGAATTTTTGTGATTTTTCGGGGTTCGTTTGGAAATTTTTATGCGTCAACTGAGTTTTCAATGCATTTATGTGCATAATTCAAATTTGAACTACATGCACATGCTCCAGTGCATATAAATTGGTTGAAAAATAAAATCTGTGTCCCTGGGTGCATGGTTAGGTCCCATGCAAGAAATGGGAATGAATTTCAAACACCAGGGCACCATTGATTGCCGGCAAATCATTGAGATGCCTGGTTTATAAATTCTAGTAAATCCAAAACTCGTCTAAAATTCATGAAACTTGGCATCCTATCATGGAGCGGCATCAACATGCCGTGGTAAAAATTTTGTCCCATTTGTGGCAGGTTTGGGTATATGCTTCTCACAAACCGGAGCTTCTCACAACAAGCGTGATGGTTTTCGGTAGGGACTGTCCCACCTATGGGGACGAAACAATATCCATTGCCTCTTATTGCTTTCAAATTTTTTCTTGTCAACATAGAACAACAGGAGTGTTGTGTGAATTTCTGTGATTTTTCGGGGTTCGTTTGGACATTTTTACACATTAACTGAGTTTTCAATGCATTTAACTGCATAATTCAAATTTGAACTACATGCACATGCTCCAGTGCATATAAATTGGTTGAAAAATCAAATCTGTGTCCTTGGGTGCATGCTTAGGTCCCACGCAAGAAATGGGAATGAATTTCAAAGACGATACCCATTGCCTCTTATTGCTTTCAAGGTTTTCTCGTGTCAACACAGAACAACAGGAGTATTGTGTGAATTTTTGTGATTTTTCGGGGTTCGTTTGGAAATTTTTATGCATTAACTGAGTTTTCAATGCATTTATGTGCATAATTCAAATTTGAACTACATGCACATGCTCCAGTGCATATAAATTGGTTGAAAAATAAAATCTGTGTCCCTGGGTGCATGGTTAGGTCCCATGCAAGAAATGGGAATGAATTTCAAACACCAGGGCACCATTGATTGCCGGAAAATCATTGAGATGCCTGGTTTTTAAATTCTAGTAAATCCAAAACTCGTCTAAAATTCATGAAACTTGGCATCCTATCATGGAGCGGCATCAACATGCCGTGGTAAAATTTTTGTCCCATTTGTGGCAGGTTTGGGTATATGCTTCTCACAAACCGGAGCTTCTCACAACAAGCGTGATGGTTTTCGGTAGGGAATGTCCCACCTATGGGGACGAAACAATATCCATTGCCTCTTATTGCTTTCAAATTTTTTCTTGTCAACACAGAACAACAGGAGTGTTGTGTGAATTTCTGTGATTTTTCGGGGTTCGTTTGGACATTTTTACACATTAACTGAGTTTTCAATGCATTTATGTGCATAATTCAAATTTGAACTACATGCACATGCTCCAGTGCATATAAATTGGTTGAAAAATCAAATCTGTGTCCTTGGGTGCATGCTGAGGTCCCACGCAAGAAATGGGAATGAATTTCAAAAACCAGGGCGCCGTTGATAGCCGGCAAAACATTGAGAGGCCTGGTTTTTAAATTCTAGTAAATCCAAAACTCGTCTGAAATTCATGAAACTTGGCATGCTATCATGGAGCGGCATCAACATGCCGTGGTACTAATTTTGTCCCATTTGGGGCAGGTTTGGGTATATGTTTCTCACAAACCGGAGCTTCTCACAACAAGCATGATGGTTTTCGGTAGGGAACGTCCCACCTTTGGGGACGAAACAATATCCATTACCTCTTATTGCTTTCAAAAAAATTCTTGTGTCAACATAGAACAACAGGAGTGTTGTGTGAATTTTTGTGATTTTTCGGGGTTCGTTTGGAAATTTTATGCATTAACTGAGTTTTCAATGCATTTATGTGCATAATTCAAATTTGAACTACATGCACATGCTCCAGTGCATATAAATTGGTTGAAAAATAAAATCTGTGTACTTCGGTGCATGCTTAGGTCCCATGCAAGAAATGGGAATGAATTTCAAACACCAGGGCACCATTGATTGCCGGCAAAACATTGAAATGCCTGATTCTTAAATTCTAGTAAATCCAAAACTCGTCTGAAATTCATGAAACTTCGCATCCTATCATGGAGCGGCATCAACATGCCGTGGTAAATTTTTTGTCCCATTTGGGGTAGGTTTGGGTATATGCTTATCACAAACCGGAGCTTCTCACAACTAGCATGATTGTTTTTGGTAGGGAACGTCCCACCTTTGGGGACGAAACAATATCCATACCTCTTATTGCTTTCAAAAAAATTCTCGTGTCAACATAGAACAACAGGAGTGTTGTGTGATTTTTTGGGGTTCGTTTGGACATTTTTACGCATTAACTGAGTTTTCAATGCATTTATGTGCATAATTCAAATTTGAACTACATGCACATGCTCCAGTGCATATAAATTGGTTGAAAAATCAAATAGGTGTCCTTGGGTGCATGCTTAGGTCCCACGCAAGAAATGGGAATGAATTTCAAAAACCAGGGCGCCGTTGATTGCCGGCAAAACATTGAGAGGCCTGGTTTTTAAATTCTCGTAAATCCAAAATTCGTCTGAAATTCTTGAAAGTTGGCATGCTATCATGGAGCGGCATCAACATGCCGTGGTTCAAATCTTGTCCCATTTGGGGTAGGTTTGGGTATGTGCTTCTCACAAACCGGACCTTCTCACAATAAGCATGATTTTTTTGGTAGGGAACGTCCCACCTTTGGAGACGAAACGATTTCCATTGCCTCCTATTCCTTTCAAATTTTTTCTCGTGTCAACATCGAACAACGGGAGTGTTGTGTGAATTTTTGTGATTTTTCGGGGTTCGTTTGGACATTTTTACGCATTAACTGAGTTTTCAATGCATTTATGTGCATAATTCAAATTTGAACTACATGCACATGCTCCAGTGCATATAAATTGGTTGAAAAATCAAATCTGTGTCCTTGGGTGCATGCTTAGGTCCCATGCAACAAATGGGAATGAATTTCAAAATCCAGGGCGCCGTTGATTGCCGGCAAAACTTTAAGAGGCCTGGTTTTGAAGTTCTAGTAAATCCAAAACTTGTCTGAAATTCATGAAACTTGGCATGCTATCATGGAGCGGCATCAACATGCCGTGGTACTAATTTTGTCCCATTTGGGGCAGGTTTGGGTATATGTTTCTCACAAACCGGAGCTTCTCTCAACAAGCATGATGGTTTTCGGTAGGGAACGTCCCACCTTTGGGGACGAAACAATATCCATTACCTCTTATTGCTTTCAAAAAAATTCTCGTGTCAACATAGAACAACAGGAGTGTTGTGTGAATTTTTGTGATTTTTCGGGGTTCGTTTGGAAATTTTTATGCATTAACTGAGTTTTCAATGCATTTATGTGCATAATTCAAATTTGAACTACATGCACATGCTCCAGTGCATATAAATTGGTTGAAAAATAAAATCTGTGTACTTCGGTGCATGCTTAGGTCCCATGCAAGAAATGGGAATGAATTTCAAACACCAGGGCACCATTGATTGCCGGCAAAACATTGAAATGCCTGATTCTTAAATTCTAGTAAATCCAAAACTCGTCTGAAATTCATGAAACTTCGCATCCTATCATGGAGCGGCATCAACATGCCGTGGTAAAATTTTTGTCCCATTTGGGGTAGGTTTGGGTATATGCTTATCACAAACCGGAGCTTCTCACAACTAGCATGATTGTTTTTGGTAGGGAACGTCCCACCTTTGGGGACGAAACAATATCCATACCTCTTATTGCTTTCAAAAAAATTCTCGTGTCAACATAGAACAACAGGAGTGTTGTGTGATTTTTTGGGGGTCGTTTGGACATTTTTACGCATTAACTGAGTTTTCAATGCATTTATGTGCATAATTCAAATTTGAACTACATGCACATGCTCCAGTGCATATAAATTGGTTGAAAAATCAAATAGGTGTCCTTGGGTGCATGCTTAGGTCCCACGCAAGAAATGGGAATGAATTTCAAAAACCAGGGCGCCGTTGATTGCCGGCAAAACATTGAGAGGCCTGGTTTTTAAATTCTCGTAAATCCAAAATTCGTCTGAAATTCTTGAAAGTTGGCATGCTATCATGGAGCGGCATCAACATGCCGTGGTTCAAATCTTGTCCCATTTGGGGTAGGTTTGGGTATGTGCTTCTCACAAACCGGACCTTCTCACAATAAGCATGATTTTTTTGGTAGGGAACGTCCCACCTTTGGGGACGAAACGATTTCCATTGCCTCCTATTCCTTTCAATTTTTTTCTCGTGTCAACATCGAACAACGGGAGTGTTGTGTGAATTTTTGTGATTTTTCGGGGTTCGTTTGGACATTTTTACGCATTAACTGAGTTTTCAATGCATTTATGTGCATAATTCAAATTTGAACTACATGCACATGCTCCAGTGCATATAAATTGGTTGAAAAATCAAATCTGTGTCCTTGGGTGCATGCTTAGGTCCCATGCAAGAAATGGGAATGAATTTCAAAATCCAGGGCGCCGTTGATTGCCGGCAAAACATTAAGAGGCCTGGTTTTTAAGTTCTAGTAAATCCAAAACTTGTCTGAAATTCATGAAACTTGGCATGCTATCATGGAGCGGCATCAACATGCCGTGGTACTAATTTTGTCCCATTTGGGGCAGGTTTGGGTATATGTTTCTCACAAACCGGAGCTTCTCTCAACAAGCATGATGGTTTTCGGTAGGGAACGTCCCACCTTTGGGGACGAAACGATATCCATTGCCTCTTATTGCATTCATTTTTTCTCGTGTCAACATAGAACAACAGGAGTGTTGTGTGAATTTTTGTGATTTTTCGGGGTTCGTTTGGAAATTTTTATGCATTAACTGATTTTTCAATGCATTTATGTGCATAATTCAAATTTGAACTACATGCACATGCTCTAGTGCATATAAATTGGTTGAAAAATAAAATCTGTGTACTTCGGTGCATGCTTAGGTCCCATGCAAGAAATGGGAATGAATTTCAAACACCAGGGCACCATTGATTGCCGGCAAAATACTGAGATGCCAGGTTTTTAAATTCTAGTAAATCCAAAACTCGTTTGAAATTCATGAAACTTGACATCCTATCATGGAGCGGCATCAACATGCTGTGGTTCAAATTTTGTCCAATTTGGCGCAGGTTTGGGTAGATGCTTCTGACAAAATGGAGCTTCTCACAACTAGCATGATTGTTTTTGGTAGGGAACGTCCCACCTTTGGGGACGAAACGATATCCATTGCCTCCTATTGATTTTAATTTTTTTCTCGTGTCAACATCGAACAACAAAAGTGTTGTGTGAATTTTCGAGGTTCGTTTGGACATTTTGCGCATTAACTGACTTTTAAATGTATTTATGTGTATAATTAAAATTTGAAGTACATGCACATGCTCCAGTGCATATAAATTGGTTGAAAAATAAAATTTGTGTCCTTGGGTGCATGCTTAGGTCCCATGCAAGAAATGGGAATGAATTTCAAACACCATGGCACCGTTGATTGCCAGGAAATCATTGAGATGCCTAGTTTTAAAATTCTAGTAAATCCAAAATTCGTCTGAAATTGATGAAACTTGGCATGCTATCATGGAGCGGCATCAACATGCCGTGGTACAGATTTTGTCCCATTTCGGGCAGGTTTGGGTATATGCTTCTCACAAACCGGAGGTTCTCACAACAAGCATAATGGTTTTCGGTAGGGAATGTCCCACCTTTGGGGGAGAAACGGTATCCATTGCCTCTTATTGCTTTCAAGGTTTTCTCGTGTCAACACAGAACAACAGGAGTATTATGTGAATTTTTGTGATTTTTCGGGGTTCGTTTGGAAATTTTTATGCATTAACTAAGTTTTCAATGCATTTATGTGCATAATTCAAATTTGAACTACATGCACATGCTCCAGTGCATATAAATTGGTTGAAAAATAAAATCTATGTCCCTGGGTGCATGGTTAGGTCCCATGCAAGAAATGGGAATGAATTTCAAACACCAGGGCACCATTGATTGCCAACAAATCATTGAGATGCCTGGTTTTTAAATTCTAGTAAATCCAAAACTCGTCTGAAATTCATGAAACTTGGCATCCTATCATGGAGCGGCATCAACATGCCGTGGTAAAAATTTTGTCCCATTTGTGGCAGGTTTGGGTATATGCTTCTCACAAACCGGAGCTTCTCACAACAAGCGTGATGGTTTTCGATAGGGAATGTCCCACCTATGGGGACGAAACGATATCCATTGCCTCTTATTGCTTTCAAATTTTTTCTCGTGTCAACATTGAACAACAGGAGTGTTGTGTGAATTTCTGTGATTTTTGGGGTTCGTTTGGACATTTTTACGCGTTAACTGAGTTTTCAATGCATTTATGTGCATAATTCAAATTTGAACTACATGCACATGCTCCAGTGCATATAAATTGGTTGAAAAATCAAATCTGTTTCCTTGGGTGCATGCTTAGGTCCCATGCAAGAAATGGGAATGAATTTCAAAAACCAGGGCGCCGTTGATTGCCGGCAAAACATTGAGAGGCCTGGTTTTTAAATTCTAGTAAATCCAAAACTCGTCTGAAATTCATGAAACTTGGCATGCTATCATGGAGCGGCATCAACATGCCGTGGTACTAATTTTGTCCCATTTGGGGCAGGTTTGGCTATGTGTTTCTCACAAACCGGAGCTTCTCTCAACAAGCATGATGGTTTTCGGTAGGGAACGTCCCACCTTTGGGGACGAAACAATATCCATTACCTCTTATTGCTTTCAAAAAAATTCTCGTGTCGACATCGAACAACAGGAGTGTTGTGTGAATTTTTGTGATTTTTCGGGGTTCGTTTGGAAATTTTTATGCATTAACTGAGTTTTCAATGCATTTATGTGCATAATTCAAATTTGAACTACATGCACATGCTCCAGTGCATATAAATTGGTTGAAAAATAAAATCTGTGTACTTCGGTGCATGCTTAGGTCCCATGCAAGAAATGGGAATGAATTTCAAACACCAGGGCACCATTGATTGCCGGCAAAACATTGAAATGCCTGATTCTTAAATTCTAGTAAATCCAAAACTCGTCTGAAATTCATGAAACTTCGCATCCTATCATGGAGCGGCATCAACATGCCGTGGTAAATTTTTTGTCCCATTTGGGGCAGGTTTGGGTATATGCTTATCACAAACCGGAGCTTCTCACAACTAGCATGATTGTTTTTGGTAGGGAACGTCCCACCTTTGGGGACGAAACAATATCCATACCTCTTATTGCTTTCAAAAAAATTCTCGTGTCAACATAGAACAACAGGAGTGTTGTGTGATTTTTTGGGGGTCGTTTGGACATTTTTACGCATTAACTGAGTTTTCAATGCATTTATGTGCATAATTCAAATTTGAACTACATGCACATGCTCCAGTGCATATAAATTGGTTGAAAAATCAAATAGGTGTCCTTGGGTGCATGCTTAGGTCCCACGCAAGAAATGGGAATGAATTTCAAAAACCAGGGCGCCGTTGATTGCCGGCAAAACATTGAGAGGCCTGGTTTTTAAATTCTCGTAAATCCAAAATTCGTCTGAAATTCTTGAAAGTTGGCATGCTATCATGGAGCGGCATCAACATGCCGTGGTTCAAATCTTGTCCCATTTGGGGTAGGTTTGGGTATGTGCTTCTCACAAACCGGAGCTTCTCACAATAAGCATGATTTTTTTGGTAGGGAACGTCCCACCTTTGGGGACGAAACGATTTCCATTGCCTCCTATTCCGTTCAATTTTTTTCTCGTGTCAATATCGAACAACGGGAGTGTTGTGTGAATTTTTGTGATTTTTCGGGGTTCGTTTGGACATTTTTACGCATTAAATGAGTTTTCAATGCATTTATGTGCATAATTGAAATTTGAACTACATGCACAAGCTCCAGTGTATATAAATTGGTTGAAAAATCAAATCTGTGTCCTTGGGTGCATGCTTAGGTCCCATGCAAGAAATGGGAATGAATTTCAAAATCCTGGGCGCCGTTGATTGCCGGCAAAACATTGAGAGGCCTGGTTTTTAAGTTCTAGTAAATCCAAAACTTGTCTGAAATTCATGAAACTTGGCATGCTATCATGGAGCGGCATCAACATGCCGTGGTACTATTTTTGTCCCATTTGGGGCAGGTTTGGGTATATGTTTCTCACAAACCGGAGCTTCTCTCAACAAACATGATGGTTTTCGGTAGGGAACGTCCCACCTTTGGGGACGAAACAATATCCATTGCCTCTTATTGCATTCATTTTTTTCTCGTGTCAACATAGAACAACAGGAGTGTTGTGTGATTTTTTGTGATTTTTCGGGGTTCGTTTGGAAATTTTTATGCATTAACTGAGTTTTCAATGCATTTATGTGCATAATTCAAATTTGAACTACATGCACATGCTCTAGTGCATATAAATTGGTTGAAAAATAAAATCTGTGTACTTCGGTGCATGCTTAGGTCCCATGCAAGAAATGGGAATGAATTTCAAACACCAAGGCACCATTGATTGCCGGCAAAACACTGAGATGCCTGGTTTTTAAATCCTAGTAAATCCAAAACTCGTTTGAAATTCATGAAACTTGGCATCCTATCATGGAGCGGCATCAACATGCTGTGGTTCAAATTTTGTCCAATTTGGGGCAGGTTTGGGTACATGCTTCTGACAAAATGGATCTTCTCACAACTAGCATGATTGTTTTTGGTAGGGAACGTCCCACCTTTGGGGACGAAACGATATCCATTGCCTCCTATTGATTTCAATTTTTTTCTCGTGTCAACATCGAACAACAAAAGTGTTGTGTGAATTTTCGAGGTTCGTTTGGACATTTTTGCGCATTAACTGACTTTTAAATGCATTTATGTGTATAATTAAAATTTGAACTACATGCACATGCTCCAGTGCATATAAATTGGTTGAAAAATAAAATTTGTGTCCTTGGGTGCATGCTTAGGTCTCATGCAAGAAATAGGAATGAATTTCAAACACCAGGGCACCGTTGATTGCCAGGAAATCATTGAGATGCCTAGTTTTAAAATTCTAGTAAATCCAAAATTCGTCTGAAATTGATGAAACTTGGCATGCTATCATGGAGCGGCATCAACATGCCGTGGTACAGATTTTGTCCCATTTCGGGCAGGTTTGGGTATATGCTTCTCACAAACCGGAGGTTCTCACAACAAGCATAATGGTTTTCGGTAGGGAATGTCCCACCTTTGGTGGAGAAACGGTATCCATTGCCTCTTATTGCTTTCAAGGTTTTCTCGTGTCAACACAGAACAACAGGAGTATTATGTGAATTTTTGTGATTTTTCGGGGTTCTTTTGGAAATTTTTATGCATTAACTGAGTTTTCAATGCATTTATGTGCATAATTCAAATTTGAACTACATGCACATGCTCCAGTGCATATAAATTGGTTGAAAAATAAAATCTATGTCCCTGGGTGCATGGTTAGGTCCCATGCAAGAAATGGGAATGAATTTCAAACACCAGGGCACCATTGATTGCCGACAAATCATTGAGATGCCTGGTTTTTAAATTCTAGTAATCCAAAACTCGTCTGAAATTCATGAAACTTGGCATCCTATCATGGAGCGGCATCAACATGCCGTGGTAAAATTTTTGTCCCATTTGTGGCAGGTTTGGGTATATGCTTCTCACAAACCGGAGCTTCTCACAACAAGCGTGATGGTTTTCGGTAGGGAATGTCCCACCTATGGGGACGAAACGATATCCATTGCCTCTTATTGCTTTCAAATTTTTTTCTCGTGTCAACATAGAACAACAGGAGTGTTGTGTAAATTTCTGTGATTTTTCGGGGTTCGTTTGGACATTTTTACGCGTTAACTGAGTTTTCAATGCATTTATGTGCATAATTCAAATTTGAACTACATGCACATGCTCCAGTGCATATAAATTGGTTGAAAAATCAAATCTGTGTCCTTGGGTGCATGCTTAGGTCCCATGCAAGAAATGGGAATGAATTTCAAAAACCAGGGCGCCGTTGATTGCCGGCAAAACATTGAGAGGCCTGGTTTTTAAATTCTAGTAAATCCAAAACTCGTCTGAAATTCATGAAACTTGGCATGCTATCATGGAGCGGCATCAACATGCCGTGGTACTAATTTTGTCCCATTTGGGGCAGGTTTGGGTATGTGTTTCTCACAAACCGGAGCTTCTCTCAACAAGCATGATGGTTTTCGGTAGGGAACGTCCCACCTTTGGGGATGAAACAATATCCATTACCTCTTATTGCTTTCAAAAAAATTCTCATGTCAACATAGAACAACAGGAGTGTTGTGTGAATTGTTGTGATTTTTAGGGGTTCGTTTGGAAATTTTTATGCATTAACTGAGTTTTCAATGCATTTATGTGCATAATTCAAATTTGAACTACATGCACATGCTCCAGTGCATATAAATTGGTTGTAAAATAAAATCTGTGTACTTCGGTGCATTCTTAGGTCCCATGCAAGAAATGGGAATGAATTTCAAACACCAGGGCACCATTGATTGCCTGCAAAACATTGAAATGCCTGATTCTTAAATTCTAGTAAATCCAAAACTCGTCTGAAATTCATGAAACTTCGCATCCTATCATGGAGCGGCATCAACATGCCGTGGTAAAAATTTTGTCCCATTTGGGGCAGGTTTGGGTATATGCTTATCACAAACCGGAGCTTCTCACAACCAGCATGATGGTTTTCGGTAGGGAACGTCCCACCTTTGGGGACGAAACAATATCCATTACCTCTTATTGCTTTCAAAAAAATTCTTGTGTCAACATAGAACAACAGGAGTGTTGTGTGAATTTTTGTGATTTTTTTGGGTTCGTTTGGACATTTTTACGCATTAACTGAGTTTTCAATGCATTTATGTGCATAATTCAAATTTGAACTACATGCACATGCTCTAGTGCGTATAAATTGGTTAAAAAATCAAATAGGTGTCCTTGGGTGCATGCTTAGGTCCCACGCAAGAAATGGGAATGAATTTCAAAAACCAGGGCGCCGTTGATTGCCGGCAAAACATTGAGAGGCCTGGTTTTTAAATTCTACTAAATCCGAAACTCGTCTGAAATTCATGAAACTTGGCATGCTATCATGGAGCGGCATCAACATGCCGTGGTTCAAATGTTGTCCCATTTGGGGCAGGTTTGGGTATGTGCTTCTCACAAACCAGAGCTTCTCACAATAAGCATGATTTTTTTGCTAGGGAACATCCCACCTTTGGGGACGAAACGATTTCCATTGCCTCCTATTCCTTTCAAAAAAATTCTCGTGTCAACATCGAACAACGGGAGTGTTGTGTGAATTTTTGTGATTTTTCGGGGTTCGTTTGGACATTTTTACGCATTAACTGAGTTTTCAATGCATTTATGTGCATAATTCAAATTTGAAGTACATGCACATGCTCCAGTGCATAGAAATTGGTTGAAAAATCAAATCTGTGTCCTTGGGTGCATGCTTAGGTCCCATGCAAGAAATGGAAATGAATTTCAAAAACCAGGGCGCCGTTGATTGCCGGCAAAACATTGAGAGGCCTGGTTTTTAAGTTCTAGTAAATCCAAAACTTGTCTGAAATTCATGAAACTTGGCATGCTATCATGGAGCGGCATCAACATGCCGTGGTACTAATTTTGTCCCATTTGGGGCAGGTTTGGGTATATGTTTCTCACAAACCGGAGCTTCTCTCAACAAGCATGATGGTTTTCGGTAGGGAATGTCCCACCTTTGGGGACGAAACGATATCCATTGCCTCTTATTGCGTTCAATTTTTTTCTCGTGTCAACATAGAAAAACAGGAGTGTTGTGTGAATTTTTGTGATTTTTCGGGGTTCGTTTGGAAATTTTTATGCATTAATTGAGTTTTCAATGCATTTATGTGCATAATTCAAATTTGAACTACATGCACATGCTCTAGTGCATATAAATTGGTTGAAAAATAAAATATGTGTACTTCGGTGCATGCTTAGGTCCCATGAAAGAAATGGGAATGAATTTCAAACACCAGGGCACCATTGATTGCCGGCAAAACACTGAGATGCCTGGTTTTTAAATTCTAGTAAATCCAAAACTCGTTTGAAATTCATGAAACTTGGCATCCTATCATGGAGCGGCATCAACATGTTGTGGTTCAAATTTTGTCCCATTTGGGGCAGGTTTGGGTAGATGCTTCTGACAAAATGGAGCTTCTCACAACTAGCATGATTGTTTTTGGTAGGAACGTCCCACCTTTGGGGACGAAACGATATCCATTGCCTTCTACTGCTTTCAATTTTTTTCTCGTGTCAATATCGAACAACAAAAGTGTTGTGTGAATTTTCGAGGTTCGTTTGGACATTTTTGCGCATTAACTGACTTTTAAATGCATTTATGTGTATAATTAAAATTTGAACTACATGCACATGCTCCAGTGCATGTAATTTGGTTGAAAAATAAAATCTGTGTCCTTGGGTGCATGCTTAGGTCCCATGCAAGAAATGGGAATGAATTTCAAACACCAGGGCACCGTTGATTGCCGAGAAATCATTGAGATGCCTAGTTTTAAAATTCTAGTAAATCCAAAATTCGTCTGAAATTGATGAAACTTGGCAAGCTATCATGGAGCGGCATCAACATGCCGTGGTACAGATTTTGTCCCATTTCGGGCAGGTTTGGGTATATGCTTCTCACAAACCGGAGGTTCTCACAACAAGCATAATGGTTTTCGGTAGGGAATGTCCCACCTTTGGGGGAGAAACGGTATCCATTGCCTCTTATTTGCTTTCAAGGTTTTCTCGTGTCAACACAGAACAACAGGAGTATTGTGTGAATTTTTGTGATTTTTTGGGGTTCGTTTGGAAATTTTTATGCATTTACTGAGTTTTCAATGCATTTATGTGCATAATTAAAATTTGAACTACATGCACATGCTCCGGTGCATATAAATTGGTTGAAAAATAAAATCTGTGTCCCTGGGTGCATGGTTAGGTCCCATGCAAGAAATGGGAATGAATTTCAAACACCAGGGCACCATTAATTGCCGGCAAATCATTGAGATGCCTGGTTTTTAAATTCTAGTAAATCCAAAAATCGTCTGAAATTCATGAAACTTGGCATCCTATCATGGAGCGGCATCAACATGCCGTGGTAAAAATTTTGTCCCATTTGTGGCAGGTTTGGGTATATGCTTCTCACAAACCGGAGCTTCTCACAACAAGCGTGATGGTTTTCGGTAGGGAATGTCCCACCTATGGGGACGAAACAATATCCATTGCCTCTTATTGCTTTCAAATTTTTTCTCGTGTCAACATAGAACAACAGGAGTGTTGTGTGAATTTCTGTGATTTTTCGGGGTTCGTTTGGACATTTTTACGCATTAACTGAGTTTTCAATGCATTTATGTGCATAATTCAAATTTGAACTACATGCACATGCTCCAGTGCATATAAATTGCTTGAAAAATCAAATCTGTGTCCTTGGGTGCATGCTTAGGTCCCACGCAAGAAATGGGAATGAATTTCAAAAACCAGGGCGCCGTTGATTGCCGGCGAAACATTGAGAGGCCTGGTTTTTAAATTCTAGTAAATCCAAAACTCGTCTGAAATTCATGAAACTTGGCATGCTATCATGGAGCGGCATCAACATGCCGTGGTACTAATTTTGTTCCATTTGGGGCAGGTTTGGGTATATGTTTCTCACAAACCGGAGCTTCTCTCAACAAGCATGATGGTTTTCGGTAGGGAACGTCCCACCTTTGGGGACGAAACAATATCCATTACCTCTTATTGCTTTCAAAAAAAATTCTCGTGTCAACATAGAACAACAGGAGTGTTGTGTGAATTTTTGTGATTTTTCGGGGTTCGTTTGGAAATTTTTATGCATTAACTGAGTTTTCAATGCATTTATTTGCATAATTCAAATTTGAACTACATGCACATGCTCCAGTGCATATAAATTGGTTGAAAAATAAAATCTGTGTACTTCGGTGCATGCTTAGGTCCCATGCAAGAAATGGGAATGAATTTCTAACACCAGGGCACCATTGATTGCCGGCAAAACATTGAAATGCCCGATTCTTAAATTCTAGTAAATCCAAAACTCGTCTGAAATTCATGAAACTTCGCATCTTATCATGGAGCGGCATCAACATGCCATGGTAAATTTTTTGTCCCATTTGGGGCAGGTTTGGGTATATGCTTATCACAAACCGGAGCTTCTCACAACAAGCATGATGGTTTTCGGTAGGGAACGTCCCACCTTTGGGGACGAAACAATATCCATTACCTCTTATTGCTTTCAAAAAAAATTCTCGTGTCAACATAGAACAATATGAGTGTTGTGTGAATTTTTGTGATTTTTTGGGGTTCGTTTGGACATTTTTACGCATTAACTGAGTTTTCAATGCATTTATGTGCATAATTCAAATTTGAACTACATGCACATGCTCCAGTGCATATAAATTGGTTGAAAAATCAAATAGGTGTCCTTGGGTGCATGCTTAGGTCCCACGCAAGAAATGGGAATGAATTTCAAAAACCAGGGCACCGTTGATTGCCGGCAAAACATTGAGAGGCCTGGTTTTTAAATTCTAGTAAATCCAAAACTCGTCTGAAATTCATGAAACTTGGCATGCTATCATGGAGCGGCATCAACATGCTGTGGTTCAAATTTTGTCCCATTTGGGGCAGGTTTGGGTATGTGCTTCTCACAAACCGGAGCTTCTCACAATAAGCATGATTTTTTTGGTAGGGAACGTCCCACCTTTGGGGACGAAACGATTTCCATTGCCTCCTATTCCTTTCAAATTTTTTTTCTCGTGTCAACATCGAACAACGGGAGTGTTGTGTGAATTTTTGTGATTTTTCGGGGTTCGTTTGGACATTTTTATGCATTAACTGAGTTTTCAATGCATTTATGTGCATAATTCAAATTTGAACTACATGCACATGCTCTAGTGCATATAAATTGGTTGAAAATTCAAATATGTGTCCTTGGGTGCATGTTTAGGTCCCATTCAAGAAATGGGAATGAAATTCGAACACCAGGGCACCATTGATTGCCGGCAAAACATTGAGAGGCCTGGTTTTTAAATTCTAATAAATCCAAAACTCGTCTGAAATTCATGAAACTTGGCATGCTATCATGGAGCGGCATCAACATGCGGTGGTACAGATTTTGTCCCATTTGGGGCAGGTTTGGGTATATGCTTCTCACAAACAGGAGGTTCTCACAACAAGCATGATGGTTTTCGGTAGGGAACGTCCCACTTTTGGGGGAGAAACGGTATCCATTGCCTCTTATTGCTTTCAAAATTTTCTCGTGTCAACATAGAACAACAGGAGTGTTGTGTGAATTTTTGTGATTTTTCGGGGTTCGTTTGGACATTTTTATGCATTAACTGACATTTCAATGCATTTATGTGCATAATTCAAATTTGAGCTACATGCACATGCTCCAGTGCATATAAATTTGTTGGAAAATCAAATCTGTGTCCTTGGGTGCATGCTTAGGTCCCATGCAAGAAATGGGAATGAAATTCAAACACCATGGCACAGTTGATTGCCGACAAAACATTGAGATGCCTGGTTTTTAAATTCTAGTAAATCCAAAACTCGTCTGAAATTCATGAAACTTGGCATGCTATCATGGAGCGGCATCAACATGCCGTGGTACAAATTTTGTCCCATTTGAGGCAGGTTTGAGTATATGCTTCTCACAAACCAGAGCTTCTCACAACAAGCATGATGGTTTTCGGCATGGAACGTCCCACCTTTGGGGACGAAACGATATCCATTGCCTCCTATTGCTTTCAATTTTTTTTCAGGTGTCAACATAGAACAACAGGAGTGTTGTGTGAATTTCTGTGATTTTTCGGGGTTCGTTTGGACATTTTTACGCAGTAACTGAGTTTTCAATGCATTTATGTGCATAATTCAAATTTGAACTACATGCACATGCTCCATTGCATATAAATTGGTTGAAAAATAAAATCTGTGTCCTTGGGTGCATGCTTAGGTCCCACGCAAGAAATGGGAATGAATTTCAAAAACCAGGGCGCCGTTGATTGCCGGCAAAACATTGAGAGGCCTGGTTTTTAAATTCTAGTAAATCCAAAACTCGTCTGAAATTCATGAAACTTGGCATGCTATCATGGAATGGCACCCGACATGTTGTGGTATTTTTCATGTCCATTTTGAGGGAAGGCAGACTCGAATAATGACAGCCAACAAAGGCATTTTGAAAAAATATCTGCCACTTTAATATCTCAAATGTTTGTATAATTCAAACCGTGTGCGTTCTGTTAACCATTGATGTGACGCCACGTGTCTTGGTTTTAATGGCTGTAGGAGGTGTCGTGCGGACATCTACTTGACCTTGACTGAACGGGAGGCGTGCGAGCGCCGTCCGGTGCGCAGGTTGACCGAGAGGCGTGCAAGTTGTCCTCGAGTGCGCAGGCTCACCGGGAAGCGTGCGAGCTGTATGCTGCGCAGGCTCACTGGGTAGCGAGCCCTTTGATTTCCATGACCGCCCGCCTTGCTTGCATCCTCTCCATTAATGGTGCCCAAGCCTCAGTTTAATTCTCTTCTTAAATATAAAACACTCATCGCAAACGTTTTAGTTAGCACACCCATATGCAAACCAACAGCTTCCCCAAGAAGACAAGAGAAAATGTGCCGAGCAGGATTTCTGCACCTCTTGATTGCAAACGTTTTAGATAGAACACCCGTATGCAAAGTGAGAGCAGCGCAGGATTTGTGCATCCCTTCAACGTAAACGGTTGTTTTGGATGACCCGTGTGCAACCACGTACAAACAATTTGGTAAGATTTGTCAATCCTTGTAACACCGCGATTTCTCAAAATACGAAGCTAAAAATCACTAGCAGTATCTAATTTTTGCAACTAAGATTCAGTAATTAAGCATAGATTTCATTCATAGATTAAGCAGTCGTTCTTAATTTATACAAACAGTTCAACTCGACAGTTGAACCGACCAAAATTTTCCCCAATTGTTGCCAACCACGTACTGAAATAGCTAGTTCAACTATATATACTAGCTAATTTTAAGTACGTTGTACAGTTCCACCACATCTATAGTCAGATGAACAACGTTTGCGGTTAATAAAAAACATTTGCGATTTAATTACCTACTATACCACCATCCTGGTTTATAAGTATGATTTAACTAATAAAATACGAATGCATGTCGCCAAAGATTATATAGTTGGATTTGTATTTAAACATAGTTTCCAATTATATAATTTTTGAAACATGCATTAACATTTTGTTGGTTAAATTTGAGGGCAAAGTATGGCACAGAATATAAAGGAGACTATAGACTAGACGGAGGTGGTAGCACGCAGCCGCTCTCTATGCAGCTACGCAACTGTCGGCCGACTTTTAGGCGACCATTTCCTACATGTTCAACTGCTCCTTGCCTGTGGTTGCTTGCGGTTCAGGCGGCCGCGGCGCGCTCTGCTCGCGTCCCGCCGCGCGCGCTCTGCTCTCGCGTCCCTCTGGGTGCTCTGCCCTCGTCCCTCCACGCGCGCTGCCAGTGTTTGGGGTCGGCGCATGATCACGCACGTTCGTGTGCAAGCGGTTGCGCCGGGCGCGATGCGACGATGCAGTTACCCGCTGCAAAAACTGCCATGCGGACGCGCCGAGAATCCACGCCGCCCGACCCCCTTTTATTCCTGTGGCCATTTACCTTCATCTCTCGTCTCACATGACACAATAAGCACACCCACGAGGACACATACAGAGAGGACAGCCCGCGGTTCCAATGGCGCTCCCAGCGGCCGATGACGACAACAGCAGGCAGTTCACCACGCATCACGTAGTGGATACCCACGTGAGGGGAAGGCCCTCTCGGTGGTGTACACGAACGATCCGGTCTCGGTGGAGAGCTCCACCCAAACTATGGAGCAGTTCCTTGCCGAGGACAAGTACCGAGTGGTCGGCTTCGACCTCGAGTACACCATCGGTCGTGCCGGGCACGATCAGAAGGTTGCCGTCGCCCAGTTGTGCGTGCGACATGACGTCCTCCTCTACCACTTCCACCTTGCCACAAGGCCTTGCGTGCGTTTCTCCAGGTTTATCAACAGCTCCGACTACTGTTTCGCTACGGTGGACACCACCAACGATCTGAAAGCGCTCAAGGTTTCGGACTTGAAATTCCCGAATCTTGTCAACATCCAGCACCACTACAAGGTCTGGGGCAGCGACAAAAACATACTAAACTCGCTGGTTGACCTTGCCTCGGCCATCATTGACCCCTACTACGCGAAGATGAAAGAAGAGAGCAATAAGGACACGAACGCCTGGCACAGTGTGCGGCATGAGAGACTGGATGAACAACATGTAAAGTACGCGGCCATGGACGCGTACACAAGCTACGAGATGTACAGGCGGATTGTTGACATGAGGAATTGTCTTCTTCCTGACCCAGACGAGGGATCGAGCCACATAGCAGTGGCGGGAGCATCACAAGAAGTAGATGTTTAGACGATCATTTCTCCTACTTTAGAATGCATGCAATTGTTAATTGAGGTGTGTGCGAATGATCTGTATAGTCACTTATGTAATTGGATGTTTATTTCAGTTATATATAAATATACATGTTATTCTACTGTAGACAGAGCAATTCACACGGCTTATTAGCAGCAATCGTCTGTGTCATTATTGGTCTTCGCACACATTTCTGATAACGGACCTGTTTGCTGCGTATCACACACATCTTGTTCAGTTGAACCGTTTCCATTGTGTTGCCTAATCACACACAGTTCATCCCAGTGAACCGTATGCTGTATATCACAATGCCTTCATCTGGTTGCCCATTTCTTTTGTGCCTCCTCATCCCAAACAGTTAGATGAACTGAACCATATGCCCTACATCACACACGCAACTAAATTCTGAACCGTGTTTGATGCATCCGTCATCGCAAACGTTTTGCACCTTTTTTGATGTTTTTTACACCATCGTTTGCGATTATGGTGCGCACACAGTTTCGTCGAAGGGTCTCTGATCGTAGTGTTGCGTTTGGACCATCCTGCAGTAGTGTGTAGTGGTGTGAGACATAGCTAGCCAGTTTGGTTGCCTCTGGATGAACAGTGCCCATTGTTGTCGCGCGTGCGATGCGTAGAACAAGTCAAGACGTGGCGAGTCGAGCCGGTAGGGTTGGCTATGGATGAACAGTTCCCGGTGGGGGTTGGATGAACAGGACCCTGGCCATGTGTAGGCGGTTGCTGCTGGATGAACAGGATCCCGTGGGAGTATGTGTCTGCCGCTGGATGAATAGGACCTCGAGGAGGCCGCCACACACCCCAGCCGGCTGGGGGTGGATGAACAGGATCCCGTGGAGGCTGGTTGAACTGTAGCCGATGGAGGCTGGAGGAAGTCGAAAGTGGATGAACAGTATCCCGTGGAGTCCCATTTTGCGGTACACCACACCCCTTCTGATGAATAGGACTCTGTTTTGACCGTAGGCGGTCAAACAGAAGTCTGTTTCCTCCGTTTTGCGGTACGCCAAACCCCTCCCGATCAACAGTACCCCGTTTCGACCGTAGGAGCTCGAACAGAAGTCCGTTTCCTCCATTTTGCGGTGCGCCAGACCCTTCCCGATGAACAGAATCCTGTTTGGATTGTACGCGGTCGAACTGAAGGTCGTTTCCTCCGTACAGCGGTACGCCCGACCCCGTTTCGGCTGTTCCGAGCCAGGCTATTGGCTCCTATTGAACAGGACGCATTCTTATCCAGGCGGTTGGCTGCCGATGAACAGGACGATGTCGCTATACGCATTTGAGACCACGCCCATATGTACATACGTGGGCGTGTTTTTTGCAGAGTGACTGCCATATGTGTACTGGATTTAGAGGGGACTGCCTAAACTAATACCGCTCCTTACTCGGCCACGGTTCATCGTGGCAGACAGACCGATCGACCGGTATGTACGTACACGTCTACAACCACACAGACAACGGTACGTATGCTTCGACCTGGTGGGTCCCAGCTATTAGGGAGGATAAGAATGCACTTCCTTGCATGCCAAGATAAAGCTGGTGGGTCCTAGCTGTCAGGGGGAGGAATCATTTTTTCGCGTAATAAGAAGGCAGTTTCTTCCATGCGAAGATGTAGCTGGTGGGTCTAGCTGTCAGCCTCACCAAGTACAGTCCTCTTCCGATGGCAGTCGTTCATTGACCATGTTGACAACGCCGCACCGAGAGCACCAACGCGGTGGACGATGGCGCGGCCAAGGAAGCGAACGAACCGGAGCCGGGGAAGACACGGAAGTGGATTCCCACGCGGAAGGGAGTACGAGGGTTGACTGGTTCGACTGCGGTGTGAGGCTGTCGTCACCGGAAAATTACAAGGGGTGTGGGTGAGTAAAGGGAAGGCCTGGCCAGTGGTGGGAGTAGGGTGGGCCGGCGATGCCTGTAGATATGTCTCCAACGTATCTATAATTTATTATTGTTCATTGCTATTATATTATCTGTTTTGGATGTTTTATATGCATTAATATGCTTTTTTATATTATTTTTGGGACTAACTTATTAACCTAGAGCCCAGTGCCAGTTTCTGTTTTTTCCTTGTTTTTGAGCTTTGCAGAAAAGGAATACCAAACGGAGTCCAAATGGAATAAAACTTCCGCGATGATTTTTCTTGGACCAGAAGACACCCCGTAGACTTGGAGTCCATGTCAGAAGAGCCACGAGGCAGCGACAAGGGGGGGGGGACTCCTAGGGGGTAGGGCATGCCCCTGCCTTGTGGGCCCCTCGTGACTCCCCTGACCTAGTTTTGGCTCCTATATATTCACGTATACTCCCAAACCACCAGAAGTATCAACGAAAACACTTTCCCACTGCCGCAACCTTCTATTCCTGTGAGATCCCATCTTGGCGCCTTTTTGGCATCCTGCCGGAGGGGGATTCGATCACGGAGGGCATCTACATCAACTCTATTGCCCTTCAGATGAAGCGTGAGTAGTTTACCTCAGACCTACGAGTCCATAGCTAGTACCTAGATGACTGCTTCTCTCTCTTTGATTCTCAATACCATGTTCTCCTGGATGTTCTTGGAGATCTATCGATGTAATCTTCTTTTGCATTGTGTTTGTCGAGATCCAATGAATTGTGGATTTATGATCAGCTTATCTATGAATATCATTTGAATCTTCTCTGAATTCTTATATGCATGATTTGATATCTTTGTAATTCTCTTCGAACTATCGGTTTGGTTTGGCCAACTAGATTGGTTTTTGTTGCAATGGGACAAGTGCTTAGCTTTGGGTTCAATCTTGTGGTGTCCTCCCCTAGTGACAAAGTAGGGGTAGCGAGGCACGTATTGTATTGTTGCTATTGAGGATAGAAAGATGGGGTTTACATCATCACTACTGCAGGATACTGCTAACGTGACACTACGATCAGAGACCCTTTGCCGAAACTGTGTGCGATGCATTAATCGCAAACGATGGTGTAGAAAAACCGTCAAAAAAGGTGCAAAACATTTGCGATGGCGGAACCATCAAACACGGTTCAGATTTTAGTTGCGTGTGCGATGCAGGGCACATGGTTAATCCATTCAAAATGTTTGCGATGAGGCAGAACAACAGAAACAGGCAGCCATATCAATGTGTGTGATGCAGGGCACACGGTTAATCCATTCGAACTGTTTGCGATGAGGTAGAACAATAGAAACAGGCAGCCATATCAATGTGTGTGCGATATACGGCATACGGTTCACTCGGACAAACTGTTTTCGATTAGGGAACACAACAGAAATGATTCAACTTAACAAGATGTGTGTGATATGCGGCATACAGTTCACATGGATGAACTGTTTGCGATGAGCCAAAAGAACACAAAAGAGTCGTGTAAACAAGATGTGTGTGATACGTGGCAAATAGCCTACTCGGATGAACTGTTTGCAATGAGAAATTACAACACAGACGGTTAATACAGTTAGTTCGTGTGCGATTCTGTGTGTACAAAAAACTTTCAAAATGCAAACTAGTTGCTTGCGGTGGCTAGGAGTATCGCACACGATGCGTCTGCGAGTACTCATGTGCGATGATTAGTAAGTTACACATACGTTTCCTTATGTTAACATGTGTGTGAATTTGCAATATGGGCAGTTAATATGCGAATGCCTTCTGGACATCAGGCACACGCTTAAACTCAATGAACTGTGTACGATACTAATACTTTCCATGAAAATTTAAGAACTTGGGTAACAGCATTTGAGTAACATATATATAGTGGTTACACTATTCGACAAAAGGAGGATCTTCGTAACACGGTTTTGACAACCATATGGTCCATATCTACATACTTAACATAGTAACAACTATCACATTTTAAGAGGCTAAGGGCCAACAACCATATGGTCCATATCTACATACTTAACATAGTAACAACTAGCACATTTTAAGAAGCTGAGGGCCAACAACCACAACTATCCGCTGGAAGCAGCTTGATCACGGTGACTCGGCATCTCGTCAATGAAAAGGAAGATCCCTCCTGTGCCTTGGTAGAGCATGAGTAGAACAGTGTCTCCAATTTTCCAATATGGATGCATTGCCACGACAAACGAGAACTTAATGATTTGAATGGTTCCATTTCTATGGGAAATGCAGTACCTTGCAATCACTTTGACGTTATTAGCAGGCACAAGTGTAATTCGACCACACCGGGAAATCGATCCAGGAACTGCTACAGCGGGCAATTTCTATTGACATGTAGAATAAAAACCAATTGTAACATATCGTTGAAGATATATATAGTTTATGAGCATCAACATTAAAATAAGACTTTTTACCAGCGTTTTGTGCACGCAATTGGTCTTGTTTAATGTGTGCACCATAGGTCTAATTAATCCCATCCAAAATCCAGCGTTCATACACTGTGCTATCTCTATCAGATTATCAGCAAAGTTTATGACATGCTTCAAGTCCTTCTAGTGAAATTTGGTACGCTTAGTAACATACAGATCGTGCACTATGCATCCAACATATCCTGCCTAAAATGTGGAAAGGTATTGTTTAATCAGAACATGGCAGAAGAATATATATAGTGTGCATAAATTGGTAAATAGAATTCGTTACTTCCTAGGAACGGAGTCACAATATGAAATCACAATTGGTTGCTTAAATAGTGATCAATTAGTCAGAACAAATACCCCAATTTTGCTAAGTAATATGACAGCATTGAGAAAGTTGAAAGGACACTAACCTCGATCAGACTTTGATCGGCTGATGACATTGGGGAAGTAAATATCCATGTTAATTAGACCCGGCTGTGGTGCATGCACTAGAATTTTATTGCCAGCTTTCAGTTCATAACACTTAGACATTTTTCTCCAAAGGTCCGCGTTAAAATAGGAGTGACCATCTTTATCAAGTTTTACGCTAACCATCATTGTAAATCCATGCTGCATTGTCAATATGACATCCTGGGAGTCATCAACAAAGTAAAGCCCTAGATTTCCTTCTACTCTCGTTCTTGCAAAGCAAGGGATGTACTGCTTGAAATGAAAATTAAGATCGTAAATTAGATATATTGAAATAACAGAGCAAGATGCAAATATGGGAGTAACTGATAGAACAGATCAATATATAAATGAAAGCAAAGTACAAAAATATAGAATTAAAAATAGATAATGTAACAAATATTTGATGCAAATATATAGATAATGTAGCAACAAACGGTATATGTTCACAAATTTAGGCCATGCCGACCGTGGTAGGTTGAGATTGAACATAGCGAGCGCTCCCTGAAGTCATCCGAATGGGGAGATAGAACTTCGCTTCCGACTGGCCACGACCACACTTGCCCAATTTGTGCTCGCACTGTGGACACATGAATGAACACCCACGAATCAACTAGAACAAAAATGATTCCACGGTGATTTCCGCCGGTTGATTAACAGCGACGGACGGACTGCGATAAGAGATGAGTGAATATTTTGCTAAGTTGATTACCATCTCCATGAGAAAAATCCCCGGCCCAATCCCGCAGAAAACCCTAGTCCACAAGAGTCTAGAATGTCGGTGCAGATAGGCGGTGGAAAGTGGTAGGGGCGAAATCTCGTGCCGTTTGGAGCGCGACCTACGCCCGCCGACAACAGCCGTCGAGCTTAGGGTGGCTGCCACGATAGAAGTTGAGGTGCAGAGTTGCGTAGGAGTCCACGGCGAGTGGGTGGGGACGAAGGGCGAGTGTTTTCTTTTTCCTTTTGCATGTGTGCGTGAACACACACGGTTCGCAGAGGCGACGGAGATGAATCGTGTGCGATAGTAAATCACCGAGATTGAATGAGAATCCAAATTTCCTTTGTCCTTCATCCATGAGTTTTTTTCTACGATGAACATAAACCCTGCTAATCACCGTGTTCAAATTTGACACTTTTCCGGGTTCATTTACAATATTTAGGGGATTATGTGCATTTTGTAGGCACTAATGCACATAATTCAAATTCAAACAAATGGTGCTTGAAAAGGTGCACAAGAATGGTCTGGAAAAACCATACTCGTGGTATTTAGTAATTTCTCAAGCCTTTTACAAGGAATGGGCAGAGATTTCAAGGGAATGCGTGGCAATAGTCAACCACAAACGCGTCATTTACTGGGTTATCAACTATAGAACAATGAAATACGTGCTTCAAAAACATGACGCCTGGCATGGTACCACGGTATGAGGCTAAAATCTGAGAAGGTTAGATTTATGTCGTCATGCACGCCCTTCATAAATCGAACCATCACCGAGGAAGTTCAATGCTTTCGAGAGAGAAATAACCAAGATTGAAGGGGAATCCAAATTTCCGTCCTAGTTTGTCATTCAGTTTTTTTCCAACGATCAACATACCGCCTCAAATGCAACGTGTTCAAATTTGACATTTTTCTGGGCTCATTTACCATATTTAGGGGCTTATGTGCATTTTCTAGGGCATTAATTATGCACATAATTCAAATTCGAACAATCGGTGCATGAAAAGGTGCACAAGAATGGTCTGGAAAACCATGCTCGTGCTATTTAGTACATTCTCATGCCTTTTACATGGAATGGGCAGATATTTCAAGGAAATGTGTGGCAATAGTCAACAATAAACGTGTCGTTTACCGGGTTAACAACTATACAAAAATGAAATACATGCTTGGAAAACATGACGCCTGGTGTGGTGCCATGGTATGGCCTTACTGTGCCTTGGTAAAAATTTGAGAATGTTTTCCTTATGTCGTCATGCACGCCTTTCATAAATCAAACCATCATCGAGGAAGTTTCATGGTTTTGAGGGGGAAATCACCAAGATTGAAGGGGGATCCAAATTTCCTTTGTCCTTTGTCCATGAGTTTTTTTCTACGATGAACATACACCCTGCACATCACCATGTCCAAATTTGGCACTTTTCCGGGTTCATTTGCCATATTTAGGGGATTATGTGCATTTCCTAGGCATTAATGCACATAATTCAAGTTCAAACAATCGGTGCATGAAAGGGTGCACAAGAACGGCCTGGAAAACCATGCTCCTGCCATTTAGTAAATTATCATGCCTTTTACAAGGTGTGGATAGATATTTCGATGAAATGTGTTGCAATAGTCAACCACAAATGTTTGTTTGTTGGGTTTTCAACTATAGAAAAAATGAAATAAATGCTTGAAAAACATGACGCCTCGCATGGTGCCATGGTATGACCTCACCATGCCCTGGTAAAAATTTGAGAAGGTTTGGTTATGTCGTCATGCACGCCCTTCATAAATCAAACCAACACCGAGGAAGTTCCATGCTTTCGAGAAGGAAATCACCAAGATTGAAGGGCAATCCAAATTTTCGTCCTAGTTTGTCATTCAGTTTTTTTCCAACGATCAACATACCGCCTCAAATGCAACGTGTTCAAATTTGACATTTTTCCATGCTCATTTACCATATTTATGGGATTATGTGCATTTTGTAGGCATTAATGCACATAATTCAAATTCGAACAATCAGTGCATGAAAAGGTGCACAAGAACGGTCTGGAAAACCATGCTTGTGTTATTTAGTACATTCTCATGCCTTTTACAAGGAATGGGCAGATATTTCAAGGAAATGTGTGGCAATAGTCAACCATAAACGCGTCGTTTACTGGGTTAACAACTATACAAAAATTGAAATACATGGTTGGAAAACATGACGCCTCGCGTGGTGCCATGGTATGACCTCACCGTGCCCTGGTAAAAATTGGAGAATGTTTTCCTTATGTCGTGATGCACGCCTTTCATAAATCGAACCATCACCGAGGAAGTTTCATGGTTTCGAGGGGGAAATCACCAAGATTGAAGGGAGGTCCAAATTTCCTTTGTCCTTTTTCCATGAGTTTTTTTCTATGATGAGCATACACCCTGCAAATCACCGTGTTCAAAGTTGGCACTTTTCCGGGTTCATTTACCATATTTAGGGGATTATGTGCATTTCCTAGGCAATAATGCACATAATTCAAGTTAAAACAATCGGTGCATGAAAGGGTGCACAAGAACGGTCCGGAAAACCATGCTCGTGCCATTTAGTAAATTCTCATGCCTTTTACAAGGAATGGACAGATATTCATTGAAATGTGTGGCAATAGTCAATCACAAACATTTGTTTATTGGGTTTTCAACTATAGAAAAAATGAAATAAATGCTTGAAAAACATGACGTCTGGCATGGTGTGCCATGGTATGACCTCACCATGCCCTAATAAAAATTTGAGAAGGTTTGGCTTATGTCGTCATGCACGCCCTTCATAAATCGAACCATCACTAAAGAAATTCCATGCTTTCGACAGGGAAATCACCAAGATTGAAGGGGAATCCAAATTTTCTTCGTTCTTTGCCCTGTAGTTTTTTTCTATGACGAACATACACCCTGCAAATCACCGTGTTCAAATTTGGTTTTTGTCCGAGCTCATTTACCATATTTAGGGGATTGTGTGCAGTTTCTAGGCATTTAGCGCATATAAATCCAATCCAGCTACAGCTGCACGGGTGTGATGTGAGGGACGTGGATTGCCGTATGATCGCGGCGCATCCTACGGTGCACACATGCGATCCGCGTGGCTGGGGTTCCGGCCAGTCATTATGTAACACACAATAGGTTCAGTGCACACTGTTTCCGGAAGCGACGGAGATGAACCGCGTGCGATAATGAATGAGCAAAATTGTAAGGGAAGCCAAATTTCTGTTGTCGTTTGTCGTTGAGCTGTTGAATACCACCGCACTGTATGGCTGCCCGGCCCCTCTGTCGGTGTCAAAACCGGCGGAGCTCGGGTAGGGGGTCCCGAACTGTGTGTCTAAGGTCGATGGTAACAGGAGACAGGGGACACGATGTTTACCCAGGTTCGGGCCCTCTCTATGGAGGTAATACCCTATTTCCTGCTTGATTGATCTTGATGAATATGGGTATTACAAGAGTTGATATACCACGAGATCGTAATGGCTAAAACCCTAGAAGTCTAGCCTGTATGATTATGATTTCCCCTATGGACTAAATCCTCCGGTTTATATAGATACCGAAGAGGACTAGCGTTGTACAAAGTCGGTTACAGAGAAAGGAATCTTCATATACGAACGCCAAGCTTGCCTTCCACGCCAAGGAGAGTCCCATCCGGACACGGGCGAGAGTATTCGGTTTTGTATCTTCATAGCCCACCAGTCCGGCCCATGTCCAATAGGCCGGACGTCCGAGGACCCCTTAGTCCAGGACTCCCTGACCCTCCGTCCTAGAGCTCTCTCTAGGCGTCGTCCATGGCACCGTGGTGCACAATAACTAGTAAGGAAGAGATGGCATCCCGCCGCACCGCGTTCCTCGCCGCCCGCGACCGCACACATGGTAAGGAAGCGATGGCATCTTGCCGCGCCGAGTTCATCACCGCCGGCAGCCACACAGTTACATGGGCGGAATTTGAGGCTGCCATGGCCGAATGGGTGGTGGATCTAGAGGCGGCCAAAGCCGCATAGAAGGAGCGGAAAAGGTAGAAAGCACTCAAGAAAAGAGAGTCCCGCTGCCGCAAGAAAGAAGAGGTCGCACGACATGGTGAGGAGAGCTTGGCGGAGATCGCAGCACGGTGGGCTGCCGCCTACAAGGCCGGGAAGGAGAACGCCAGCGTCTGGCCAGCATGCCCCAATGGCAGCATGTGAGAAGTAGTTTAAGTTTGTAGTATTAGAGCAAATTACCAGTAGTACTTTAAGTTTGTAGTATTAACGTACAATGCCGGTAAGAGCATCCTTTGAGGGCTTTGAGCGTTTTTTAGCATGTGTGCCCGTGTGCGTGTTTTGCATTAATCATTAGAAGATCAAAAAAAACACGGTTTCTATGCCATACCCGTCTGCGTTTTTTTGCATTAATGATCCATAAGTAAGTTAACTGTGTGATGTTTCCTAATAAACAGGCATACCATTGACCAAAAAATCAACTACACGTGTACATTTTTTTGGAGACGGGATCTGCCAATTTTCTGTTTTCTCGCACACGAGTATTTTACGCGCTTCGTCTGCGTTGTGTGTTTGCCCCGCCCAAGTTTCATGTTTCGCAGCGAAATTTTCTTTAGGCGCGCGATTTCAGAATTTATTCCTCCAGCCGCATCCCCAACCATCAAATTTCCTCAGTATCTCCCCCCCCCGCCTCCCCCTACCGGCATGCCGCCGCAACCACAGCTTCAACTACATCTACGTTCTGCTCGGATCCAGTCAGGTAACCCATCGATCTCTATCACAGCCCCGGCCTAATTGCTTAAATGGCACCTGCGAAACATCCTCATGCCTCCATATCCCCTCCGCCAGGAGCTGATGGCGGTCCATGGTGCGATGGCCATTGTGCGTGTTGACCCAGAGGAACACCTCACCTGCGCCGCCGCCAACATGGTGCAGGCTCTGGCCCAGATGAAGTGCCCCTGCGACTACCCCTCAGGAGTTAACAGGTAAGATCTGACCAGCTAAATCTTACCAATACCACTTGCAATGGCTATGATTTGTACGGTTGATGTATTAAGCATGTTCGTGCCTTGTTTATTTCAGTACTAAACACCGTGTGATGTTCAAATATTACCGTGTCCAGCTCAATTTCACCAATACCAGCAACAAACATACAATACATGACTTGGGATATCACTAGAGATGCTGCCCATTTGCTATTTTTAGTGGATGCTAACCCTGTTGTACTTAACATGCCTGTCCATGTACTTACGCAGGGTCATAACGGCCGATGTTGTTGTTTGCCGTTGAGGTTAGCAGCATCCCATGTCTAACAGTGTTTCACATCATTTGTGCAATTGCAGTTTAACTTCTACCATTTATTGGTTGCCTGTAGGTACACATGTCAGTGGCACTGATCCATGCTTCGACCCGGAGGAACAGCTCACCTCCGCCGTCGTTGACTTTGGGCGGGCTCTGGCCAAGATGAAGTGCCCCAGTAACTACCTCTCAGAACTTACCAAGTATGTACTCACCAGTTCAATCTTACCAATACCAGTTGCAATTAATGGCTATGTTCTGTACGGTCAATGTATTAAGCATGTTCTAGTAAACATGTCTAACACATTTTAGCTACTTTCCCTACCTTTTTATAGACATCTGGGCCATTCTCTGCTCTGGCAGCACCTGCCTTGTGATGTTTAACTATGCCAATTGCATTTTTATCAGTACCGGTTTCAATGGCTATTAAGCCTGTTGCAATTAACAGTTGAAACCATTTTTAAATAGTTGTATTTCAATGGCTACAAACTTACAAAACATGACTTAGGATGTTGTTAAGCCTGTTGCAATAAACAGTTGTATCTATTTTTTAATCTGTCCCTTTGCTACCATGCTACTCTCCGCAATGAAGATATACTAGAGATGCTGCCCATTTGCTATTTTTGGTGGATGCTAACCCTGTTGTACTTAACAAGCCTGTCCATGTACTTACGCGGGGTCATAACGGCCGTGCTGTTGTTTGCCGTCGAGGTTAGCTGCATCCCATGTCTTACAGTATTTCACATCATTTGTGCGATTGCAGTTTAACTTCTACCATTTACTGGTTACCTGTAGGTACACATGTCAGTGGCACTGATCCACGCTTCGACCTGGAGGAACAGCTCGCCTCTGCCGCTGCTAACTTTAGGCGGGCTCTGGCCAAGATGAAGTGCCCCAGCAACTGCCTCTTAGGACTTACCAAGTATGTACTCACTAGTTCAATCTTACCAATACCAGTTGCAGTTAATGGCTATGTTTTGTGCGGTCGATGTATTAAGCATGTTGTAGTAAACATGCCTAACACGTTTTAGCTATTTTCCCTACCTTTTTATAGACAACTGGGCCATTATCTGCTCTGGCAGCACTTGCCTTGTGATGTTTAACTCTGCCAATTGCATTTTTATCAGTACCGGTTTCAATGGCCATTAAGCCAGTTGCAATTAACAGTTGTATCCATTTTTAAAGAGTTGTATTTCAATGGCTACAAACTTACAAAACATGAATTAGGATGTTGTTAAGCCTGTTGCAATTAACAGTTGTATCCATTTTTTAATCCGTCCCTTTGCTACCGTGCTACTCTTTCGCAATGAAGACATCACTACAGATGCTGCCATTTTATTACCATTTGCTATTTTTGGTGGATGTTAACCCTGTTGTAGTTAACATTGGCTTTCCATGTACTTACACAGGGCTACAATGGGCACTGCTATTGTTTGCCATCGAGGTTAGCTGCATCCCATGTCTTATACACCATCTATTCCTAAATATAAGTATTTTTAGAGATTCCAATATAGACTACATAAGGAGCAAAATGAGTGAATCTAGATTCTAATCTAAACTATATCTATAATTCTATATACATCCGTATGTAGTTCATATTGAAATCTCTAAAAAAATACTTGTACTTAGGAACATAGGTAGTTGTATTTTACATCATTTGTGCAATCTCAGTTTAGCTTGTAACATTTACTGGTTGCTTGTAGGTACATATATGAGTAGTACTGATCCACGCTTCGATCCCTTTTGCATATGGGGAATGAGATATTCATGAACAAGAGTCATGTGAGGAAACTAAGAAAGATTGTTAGGCTAAATTAACGGGTGATTGGAATTAAGCTCTTTATTTACACTTTGTCCAAGACAACAGTGAACTTTAGGATGGTAAGTAATGTGTTGCCTTTCCCCCTGCCCACAACAAGTTACTCTATTAGACCTCAGTATCTGATTTTTTTTCTCTTTTCAGTGGTTTCCGAAGCTATTTACTGATGATTACCTTGCAAACTACATGACCGGAGTGGAGGCAACTAAGGCTAAAGTATATAATTCATGCTAACATGATAATGCTCTAGAAGTCTTCCAGAAGGCAGTGAAGGATGGGCGGGCGATCGTCACAAGGGGTTGGACAAAAGTGGTTCGTGCCTATGCCATGCAGGAAGGCACATTATGGCATTCCGCTTCGTCAACACCATCGGCAGTCAAAATGATTTACATTTGTCTCCTCACCTTTACCGCATTTAAATATTGTGGTTCATCATAGTTAATTGCTGTCTAATCCTGTAATTACTGAACATATTGTACTAGCAATTTTATTTATGGATTCGTTGTTGAACCATTGTGCTGAGAATTTGAATTGCACGTTTCATATTTCAAAATTTCTAATTCGAATAATAAATTATAGGCAAAAATAAAAATATACAGGAGCTAATAAAATAATGTGCACACGGTTAGAAAGAAAACAGCGTGTGCGATGTCAAAAGAGAACAGACGGTCATGGAACTTTGCAAACGGTTCTGGCAGTAAAAGCGCTTGTGATGGATAGCCCAATGCCACACAGTTTTCTTCATCAAATCGTGTGTGATGTAGTTGATAAAAGCAAATGGTTAACCAAGGCAGAGCGTGTGTGATAGTTACACCTTTCACACACGAGCCTATACATAAAACTGTGTGGGATGTACATACGAACGGAAATGTTTTCCCTAGATTGACTGTGTGGGATGTACATAAGAATGGAAATGTATTCATTGGATTGAATGTGTGTGATATACTACGAAGAGAAATGTTTTTCTGGGATTCACCGTGTGGGATTGTTGGGGAACGTAGTAATTTCAAAAAAATTCCTACGCACACACAGGATCATGGTGATGCATAGCAACGAGACGGGAGAGTGTTGTCCACGTACCCTCGTTGACCGAAAAGCGGAAGCGTTAGCACAACGCGGTTGATGTAGTCGTAACGATCCGACCGATCAAGTACCGAACGCACGGCACCTCCGAGTTCTGCACACGTTCAACTCGATGACGTCCCTCGAACTCCAATCCAGCCGAGCTTTGAGGGAGAGTTCCGTCAGCACGACGGCGTGGTGACGATGATGATGTTTTACCGACACAGGGCTTCGCCTAAGCACCGCTACAATATTATCGAGGTGGATTATGGTGGAGGGGGGCACCTCACACGGCTAAGAGATCCAAGGGATCAATTGTTGTGTCTCCAAGGGGTGCCCCCTCCCCGTATATAAAGGAGTGGAGGAGGGGGGCGACCCTCTCTATGGCGCGTCCTAGGAGGAGTCCTACTCCCACCGGGAGTAGGATTCCCCCCCTTCCAAGTAGTAGGAGTAGGAGTCAAGGAAAGGGGAGAGAGAAGAGAAGGAAGGAGGGGGCGCAGCCCCTCCCCCTAGTCCAATTCGGACTAGGCCTTGGGGGGCGCGCAGCCTCTCCTCTCTCTTTCCCCTAAAGCCCAATAAGGCCCATATACTCCCCGGCGAATTCCCGTAACTCTCCGGTACTCCGAAAAATACTCGAATCACTCGGAACCTTTCCGATGTCCGAATATAGTCGTCCAATATATCGATCTTTACGTCTCGACCATTTCGAGACCCTCGTCATGTCCCTGATCTCATCCGGGACTCCGAACTACCTTCGGTACATCAAAACACATAAACTCATAATATAACCATCATCGAACTTTAAGCGTGCGGACCCTACGGGTTCGAGAACAATGTAGACATGACCGAGACACGTCCGGGTCAATAACCAATAGCGGAACCTGGATGCTCATATTGGCTCCCACATATTCTACGAAGATCTTTATCGGTCAAACCGCATAACAACATACGTTGTTCCCTTTGTCATCGGTATGTTACTTGCCCGAGATTCGATCGTCGGTATCTCAATACCTAGTTCAATCTCGTTACCTGCAAGTCTCTTTACTCGTTCCGTAATACATCATCCCGCAACTAACTCATTAGTTACAATGCTTGCAAGGCTTATAGTGATGTGCATTACCGAGTGGGCCCAGAGATACCTCTCCGACAATCGGAGTGACAAATCATAATCTCGAAATACGCCAACCCAACAAGTACCTTCGGAGACACCAGTAGAGCACCTTTATAATCACCCAGTTACGTTGTGACGTTTGGTAGCACACAAAGTGTTCCTCCGGTAAACGGGAGTTGCATAATCTCATAGTCATAGGAACATGTATAAGTCATGAAGAAAGCAATAGCAGAATACTAAACAATCGTGTGCTAAACAAACGGAATGGGTCAGGTCAATCACATCGTTCTCCTAATGATGTGATCCCGTTAATCAAATGACAACTCATTTCTATGGCTAGGAAATTTAACCATCTTTGATTCAACGAGCTAGTCAAGTAGAGGCATACTAGTGACACTCTTTTTGTCTATGTATTCACACATGTATCAAGTTTCTGGTTAATACAATTCTAGCATGAATAATAAACATTTATCATGAAATAAGGAAATAAATAATAACTTTATTATTGCCTCTAGGGCATATTTCCTTCAGGGATGTACATACGAACGGAAATGATTGGGTTTCGATGCCTCGCCCGATCGCACACGAGCTCATTTTGCCCCAGCCTGTGTCCCAGGAGGGCCTATCCCCGACGGTTTCTGGGTCATGTGGGTGTAGCGACCCGACCTCAGACGGTCAAGTCTCTGTGCTTAAGTGTCATCCCTGGATCGGTATGCTGACACACACAGTACTCGAGGATTTATAACAAAGGTAAATCACATGTGTAAAGTAACGTAAATACTATTACCTCCATCCATATAGCGGAAGTAACAACATGGTTGTGGATTCCCATCAACTCCAACGGCAAAGTTGAGTGTAGAAATCCTAACCCTAACGTATCACTTACTCGTCGTAAGATGGCTGCAACATGAGACGTTGCAGCCATATAGGTCAGTACATTGAATGTACTGACAAATTCACACCCTAGGATAATGATGAATAATAACTATCACTACATGCATATATGGCTGGTGGAGGCTCTAAGTTTAATTTTGCATTAAGGTAACTTTTCCCTACAACAAAGGAATATATATTATTTAACTATAAAGTTGGTTGAAATATTGAGAAGGTTCCTCCAACTCAGTCCCAAAATAGAAATCATTAACCCAATCAAATTAATTAAATATAGTGTTGAGATCAACATGATAATCCAAATACCAGAGACTCGAGATGTCCATAACCGGGGACACGGCTCATGATTAGTGTGTACACTCTGCAGAGGTTTGCACACTTTTCCCCACAAGACTCGATCTCCTCCGTTGAATTTCTCGCACTACATGATGTTTGAGAAACGGATGATCGAGACACAGTCTTTCCGAAGCGTTAAATCTTTACTCTGGGGAGACAATACCACCTACACCCCCCTACATTTGCTAGCCTACCACTGAATGAGGTCACACAACATACTCAACTATGCCAGAGCCCATAATGGCTTGTGGCTGCACACGGAAGTTTCTAGCATGAATAATCTTATGATCCCCTTGAGCCTGGGTGGCATTCCACAGGGTGATCACACGGGTACTCCGGGATCCCCTTGGGCAAGCACTGGGTTTTCCAGGTGCCCGGGCAAACCACTGGCTGCTCCAGGGTGCCCCAACCAATCCACCCAGATGTGTATTAAAGTAGCCACCTTAAGTTAAACCTTAGTTAACAATAACTCTCACATATTTCATGAATTCTCTCAAAACCAAACCACGTCTACGAGCATAGCATAGCAGTAAGCATAACGTAGTAGTACCCAGGGTTGAATGCAAGACAATAGGTTCCTACCTCATCAACTACTTCCCAAAACCCACATGTTATCAATCCTACTCATGCAATGTTTGAGGGTTGAAACTAATGCATAAAAACTGGGTAATGAAGAGTATGATCAAAGTGTGAACTTGCCTTGTACTGTTGATGAAGATGATTCGCACTCATAACTCCTGATGGTTCTATTCGTCACACTCCGGTCAATCTATCTTAAGCAATCAATAGTAACCACACATAAGCAATCATGCAAATGAATCAAAGAAAAGATCTCAGAAAACTTCGAAAACAAGCAATTAACTCTTGCAACAGAAAACAATTTCTAACAGTACCAAAATTAAGTGAATTTGGCCTTATCAGAAAGTTTAGGTCAAGAGCTTCGATTTGCAAAAAGAATAAACCCAATCGGAGTTACGAAACACAAGTTATGATCAAAAGAAGTTTGAATATGAATCTGAATAAATTTCAAAAATTTCAAAGTTGATGTGACAGGTTCTCTAGATAGGTGAAAACAAGACGAAACTATAGGCGCCGGTTTCATCTAATTTGGATGAACGAGTAAAAAGTTATGCCTATTTGAAAAATCAGGGCCAAGCTTTTTTACGGAAGAAAAAATAGGTACGGCTAAAAGAATTCTAAGTCTAATGTATAAATACAGAGACTAATTGATAATCTAATTATTCTACCGAACTAGTTTAGAAATAATAAACTACGGAAGTATATAAAAAACGAAGAAAGATACCTTTGTAAGGTAGAGAAAAGACGACTTTGGAGAGAGAAGACAACTTCCAGAAGTCCCATCGGAGAGGAGAAAAAGTATTTTTCTTTAATGAATCTAGTCAAACCAAAATATATTGATTTAACCCGAATCGGATGATTTTTGGAGGCTCTATGGCTCTATATTTATAGGTTGAAGAGATGCATAAACATCTAAGGCTAGGCAATGTAGGACTAAGCGTAGACATAAAAATAAACGAAACAGAGAGAAAATCATAACGCCTCGCATGGGCCTAAAGGCCATCGGCCGGCCGCGCACGTACGAGCTGCAGTTTTCTTTTGGCTAAGGAAGAAAGAATAAAGAATCTAGGAAGAAAAAGGCTGGCTGGGCCTGGCCCATTTAGAAGAAAAAAATAAGATGAGGCGCCCGCTGCCACTATGCTACGCGTGTGGGCGACATATAATTATCGGCCGCACGTACAGTTTTTTTATATAGGCGTATTATTTATCAAAATTTTCATAAAACGATTTTCTACAACATGAACATTTTCCTCGTGTCAAATAAAATCCACAAAAATTGAAATAAAGCAAAGAGTGCTACTGTTGTAATAAAACCTCATAAAAATAATTTTAAGAATACCAAAATAAATTCAAATTTATTTCCCTCCAATTTTCTAATGTAGGGAATCATTTTACCCTAATTTCCATATATTTTATTTTTGGAGAACAATAATTTGAATAAAACCCAAATAACTCCAAATTGAAAATAATTTCAAAGGGACTTTAAATTTGAATTCTTTGAAACTTCCAACTCATATTTCATATGTTTTGAAGAAGTCATTTTATCTTCTCTCATGAAAATCATTGAGTTGCATAAAGTTTCTGAATTGGAAATATTTCCAAATGAAATTCAAATATTTTCAGAACCCTTTTCATTTTTAAATGGAAGAAGTCATGTCATCTTCTCTCTAGGGTTTTGTATCTGAAAAGAATTTAAATTCATGGAGATCATAAATGCAAAAATGAAAGTTTGGGAAAGTCCTTTTATTCCATCTCATTTAACTTTAAAAAAGTTTCAAATTTCACTCAATTTCACACAAGCAACCACACCACAATCAAACAATCAACCCAAAACTATCTATTTAATATAACATTCCAAAATTTAGAATTTTGGGATGTTACAGTGGGAAGGACCCCCCTATCGCCCACACTCACTTGGCGATGGTTCCAAATGCTGTCGCGGAAAGGGGTTAAAAACCGTTTGTATAGCACCTCGTTGTACCAGTGCATATTGCATGAGTTTATTCCTCTACATGATGTCATCTTACTTAAGGCGTTACTCCATTCTTCATGAACTTAATACTCTAGATGCATGCTGGATAGCAGTCGATGTGTGGAGTAATAGTAGTACATGCAGGCAGGAGTCGGTCTAATTGACACGGACGTGATGCCTATATTACATAATCCTTGCCTTAGATATCGTCATAACTTTGCGCTTTTCTATCAATTGCTCGACAGTAATTTGTTCACCCACTGTATTATTTGCTATCATGAGAGAAGCCTCTAGTGAAACCTATGGCCCCTTGGTCTATTTTCCATCATATTAGTTTTCGATCTACTATTTTGCGGTCTTTTACTTTCCGATCTATAAATCAAAAACCCAAAGAAAATATTTTATCTTTTGTTTAGTTTTATTTATCTATCTCTATCAGATCTCACCTTTGCAAGTGACCGTGAAGAGATTGACAACCCCTTTATCGCATTGGGTGCAAGTGTTTGATTGTTTGTGCAGGTATTGGTGATTTGTGCGTTGTCTCCTACTGGATTGATACCTTGGTTCTTAACTGAGAGAAATACTTATCTCTACTGTGCAGCATCGACCTTTCCTCTTCAAGGGAAAAACCAACGCAAGCTCAAGAAGTAGCACCTATGCGGTAGCACAGCCGGCCACCGGAGGCGGGAGCAAGCGTATGGCCGAAGCTGGTTTTGGCGGCTGGAGCAAGCAGATCAGAGTTGATGAAGCAGCACGACGCTTAGATTTACATTCAACGGTCACTACTGCTAGAATCATTTGTTGACTAAGTTGACAAAGCGATGCGTACACGTCAACTTAGTAGGCCCACAGGTCAGCCTCCAAATCGGGTGGGTCCCAGCTAGCAGCGGGAGGAATCATTTTTCTTACGCGTAATAAGGAGGCACTTTCTTGCGAAGATGTAGCTGGTGGGTCTCAGCTGTTAGGGGGAGGAAACTTTTTTTCCGTGTAACAAGGAGGGACTTGCTTGCCTGCGGAGATGTAGCTGGTGGGTCTCACCTGTCAGCGGGAGGAATCATTTTTTGGCGTAATAAGGAGGCACTTGCTTGCGTGCGGACATGGACCATGTGGGTCCCTATTGTTAGCCGCTCCACATGCATCCCTCTTCCGATGGCTATCGTTTTTTGACTACGTTGACCATGCCGCATCAAGAGCACCAACATGATGGACAACCGCGAGGCCTAGAAGGGAATGACCCGGAGCCGGGGAAGACTCGGCAGTGGTTACCCACGTGGTGGGGAGTACGAGGGTTTACTGGTTCGGCTGTCGTTACTGGAAAATAACAGGAGGTGTGTATAAGTAGAGGAATGGCCCCGCCGGAGATGGGAGTAGGGTGGGGCGGTGTGGCCTGCACAGCAGCACAGCCGGCCATGGGAGGCGGGAGCAGGTAGTCCCACCGGCTATGGTTTGGGTGGCTAGAGCAAGAAGATCAGATATAGAACAAACAGCAAGGCCGTTGGATTAACATCCAACGGTCACTGCTGCTAGAATCGTTTGTGGACTAAGTTGACAAAGCCTTGCGTACACGTCAACCTAGTAGACCCACAAGTCGTCCTCCAAATCTGTCGCAAACATCATAGAACCTGAAGTAATTTAAAAATTAGACATACCTTTATTTAAAATCCAATGAAATTTTAGCCGCACAAAAACAATGAAATTTAAAATATCAAAATCCGAAAGAAAAAGGTAATTTGGACCTAATTTCCTGTTTGCTGTATTTTTCTCATTTTATAGCCCATTTCTTATTTCTTATAGCTCATTTTCTGGGCAAGCCGAATGCATCCCTCCTTGTCTTGAAAGATTTCCGGCCCAGCAAGGCGTAGAAAAGCAAGTAGGCCTCCGTTGGGTATTCTGCAAAAAATAAAATAGCTGGGCTAGCCATTTTCAGAAAGAAAAACAAACTGGGCTGGTCATGTGGTAAACATATGAAATAAAAGTCTGGGCTAGATGGGCCACAACTTCCGCACAGCCCAGTTGATACCCTACTCCGTCCCAAAAACAAAAAAAAATATTGTGTGAGCTGCCGGGTCCCAGGTGTTAGCCGCTCCTTGTGCAGTTATCTTGCTTATTGACTACGTTGACAGTGGTGTGCGACCCAGATGCCAGGAAACCATCAAGAGGAACCATTTTTTTCTTGTAATAAAGGAGGCACTTGCTTGCGTACTGCCATGATCCTAGTGGGTCCGTACTGTCATCCTCACCATGTACAGTCATCTCCTTATTCCTCTCGGTTGTTGACCATGTTGACAACACCAGAGGGCGGCGTCGCGATGAGCGAACCAAGGCGTAGGACGATGGTGAGGCCTCGGACGGGAATGAACAGTGACTGAGGAAGATGCACAGAGTTTAGGGTACGATGTGGCCGCGATGCGTGCACGGCAACATAGACAGTCGTGGGAGGCAGGAGCAGGTGGTCCCACCGGCGCTGGTTTGGCTTTGGCGGATGGAGGAAGAAGAGACTGAAGAAACACGACAGACGTTGAATGTCAATACAATGGTCAAGGTTGGCACAATCGTTTGTTGACTAAGCTGACACCATGTAGCATACTTTTTATAGGAAGAAAAGAAAAACTGGGCTCACTCGCCAGATAACATTCCCGAAACTGCCACAATTTGATCTTGTGTCGCAACTAAAACTGCCAGGAAAAATGCGTTCATTTGCCGCCGTCCTCCCAGGGAACGTTCGCCAGATAACATTCCCTAAAATCAAAGACTTGAGAAGGCGTATGGAACAAGCTAGTGTACCAGTAAAGATACGTTGTTGAGTTCTATAAAAAAGAGAGACGTGCTCCAATAGTTGGTTCGAATCCAAACCTAGACTAAGACTATATTATGTGCTATGCTACTCTGCAAGTAATGAAGCTGACATATCGAACGTTCGCTTCTCCTCTTCTCTAGTTACTCTGCCTAGCATCAGAAGCTCCGGCTGCATCAACCATGTCCACTGGCGGCTCGTCCACCTGCTCTTCAGCATGCAACAACCAGATATGTGCCAAGTCAGCACCCGTACCATCGCGTGTGGGTCTCATCACACCCCCGCCGGCACACTCACCATAGCCGGTTACTCATCACAACCCGCTACCGTTGGTGTGGTTGCAAATCATGCAGAGTCATACGTCGCGTCTCAACTACAATGCTCAACCCTGGCCGAGTAGTCCTTTCGATAAGTAAGAGTGTCGAACCCAATGAGGAGCAGAAGGAAATGACAAGTAGTTTTCAGCAAGATAATTTCAGCAAGAACTGAAATTGTCGGTAACAGGTAGTTTGATAGCAAGATAATTTGTAACAAGTAACAATAGTAATAATAAGTGCAGCAAGGTAGCCCAATCCTTTTACTGGCAAAGGACAGGCTGGAATGGTCTCAGATAATAAGCAAAGCGTTCTTGAAGGCACACGGTAATTTCATCTAGTCAATTTCATCATGTTGCTTTGGTTCGCGTTCGCTACTTTGATAATTTGATATGTTGGTGGACCGGTGCTTGGGTGTTGTTCTACTTTAACAAGCCCCCCACTTATGATTAACCCCCTAGCAAGCATCCGCAACTACGAAAGAAGTATTAAGTTAAATCTAACCATAGCATTAAACATATGGATCCAAATCAGCCCCTTACGAAATAGTGCATAAACTAGGGTTTAAGCATCTGTCACTCTAGAAACCCATCATCTAATAACTACTCCACAATACATTCCCTTAGGCCCAAAGATGGTGAAGTGTCATGTAGTCGACGTTCACATAACACCACTAAGGGAATCACAACATACATATCATCAACATATCGAACGAATATCAAATTCACATGATTACTTACAACATGACTTCTCCTGTGGCCTTAGGAACAAAGGCAACTACTCACAAATAATATTCATGCTCAAGATTAGAGAGATACTAAATACCATAATAGATCTGAACATAAGACTTGGGGTTTGCGATGAAATCGGCAACATAGCTCTCACCCTCAGAGTTTTAGGATGACATATTTTCAGATCTGTCGGGGAAACAACAAGAAAACAAAATAGAAGATTTCTCCGTGATACGGTGGTCAATAGGTTCGGGGGGTATATAAAGATTTTTATCTTGGGAAACAAGCAAACGGTAGAAAAACGGAGTCCGGAAGGTACCCGAGGTGGGCACAACCCACCTAGGCACGCTTGGCAAGCCAGGCGCGCCCTGGTGTCTTGTGCCCACCAAGGTAACTTTCGTGGAAGTTTCTTATTTTCCTAATTTTCGTTATATTCGAAAACTGACAAAAATATTTTTGCGGGTTTTTCCGAGTCTGTTTACTTACCGTATCACGTACCTCCTCTTTTTTCACGATTCTGGAGTGTTCCGGAAGGACTCTTTTATGTGTTCTTCCGGTGTCATTGTTTGGATAATATTACTTTCAACATTAATGGGTGTACCTGTGATATAATGTTTTATTCATTGCCCATTAACAACCATCGGGTTACTACCTTCGGCATTATTTATTTTGATAGCTCCAGACCGACAAACCTCCTCGATAACATAGGGCCCTTCCCATTTGGAGACGAGTTTTCCTACAAAGAATCTGAAATGAGAGTTGTACAATAGAACATATTCTCCAACTTTAAACTCACTCTTCTGGATTCTTTTATCATGCCATCTTTTAACTTTTTCTTTATACAACTTGGCATTTTCATAAGCTTGGGTTCTCCATTCATCTAGTGAGCTAATATCAAATAACCTCTTTTCACCAACAAGTTTAAAGTCATAGTTGAGTTCTTTGATTGCCCAATATGCTTGATGTTCTAACTCAAGAGGTAAATGACAAGCCTTTCCATAAACCATTTTGTAGACTTACCCATAGGATTTTATATGTTGTTCTATAAGCCCAAAGTGCATCATCTAATTTCTTAGACCAATTCTTCCGGGACCTATTGACAGTCTTTTGCAAAATTAACTTTATTTCTCTATTGCTAAGTTCAACTTGACCACTAGACTGAGGATGATAGGGTGATGCAATTCTATGTTTAACATCATACTTGGCAAGCATTTTACGGAAAGCACCATGAATAAAGTGTGAACCACCATCAGCCATTAAATATCTAGGGACTCCAAACATTGGGAAAATAACTTCCTTAAGCATTTTAATAGAGGTTTTGTGATCAGCACTACTGGTTGGAATAGCTTCTACCCATTTAGTAACATAATCAATAGCAACCAAAATATGTGTATACCCATTAGAGGAAGAAAAAGGTCCCATGTAATCAAAACCCCAAACATCAAATGGTTCAACAGCAAGTGAATAATTCATAGGCATTTCTTGATGCTTACCGATATTACCTATTCTTTGGCATTCATGACAAGATAAGACAAACTTACGGGCATCCTTAAAGCGAGTAGGCCAATAAAATCCGGACTGCAATACCATATGAGGAGTTCTGTCTGCAGCATGATGCCCTCCATAAGCTTCAGAATGAAATTTTCATAGCATTTATCCCTGTTCATGCTCAGGTACACAACATCAAATAATAAAATCTACTCCTTTATAAAGATGTGGGTCATCCCAAAAGTAGTGTCATAAATCATAAAAGAATTTTTTTCTTTTTTTGGTATGTAAAGCTACGTGGTAAATATTTAGCAACAATGTAATTAGCATAGTCAGCGTACCAAGGAGTGTTATTAGAAACATTTATTGCAGCTAACTGCTCATCAGGAAAACTATCATCAATAGGTAGTGGGTCATCAAGCACATTTTCAAGCCTAGACAAGTTATCAGCTACAGGGTTCTCAGCTCCTTTTCAATCAGTGATATGTAAATCAAATTCTTGTAACAAGAGAACCCGTCGAATAAGTCTAGGTTTAGCATCTTTCTTTTCCATAAGATATTTTATAGCAGCATGATCGGTGTGAACAATTACTTTTGAATCAACAATGTAAGATCTAAATTTATCACAAGCAAACACCACTGCTAAGAATTCTTTTTCAGTAGTAGCATAATTTCATTGAGCATTGTCTAGAGTTTTATTAGCATAATGAATAACATTTAGTTTCTTATCAACTCTTTGTCCTAGAACATCACCAACAGCATAATCACTAGCATCACACATAATCTCAAAAGGCAAGTTCCAGTCAGGTGGTTGAACAATAGGTGCAGAAATTAAGGCTTTCTTGAGTGTTTCAAAGGCTTCTAAACAATCATCATCAAAAACAAAAGGAACATCTGATACGTCTCCAACGTATCTACTTTTTCTCACGCTTTTCCTCTTGTTTTGGACTCTAATTTGCATGATTTCAATGAAACTAACCCCGGACTGATGCTGTTTTCAACAGAACTACCATGGTGTTGTTTTTTGTGCAGAAATGAAAGTTCTCGGAATGGAATGAAACTTTACGAGGATTTTTTATATCAATAATAAGAATTTTTGGAGCCAAGACCCACCAGAGAGGGGCCCCTGGGTGGGCACAACCAACCAGGGCGTGCACCCCTCTCTTGGCGTGCCCAGGTGGGTTGTACCCACCTGGTGGCCCCACTGACGACCCCCTGATACTATAAAATCACATTATTCCAGAAAAAATCAGGGAAAAAGAATTATCACGATCCACAAGACGGAGCTGCCGCCAAGCCCTGTTCTTCCTCGGGAGGGCAGATCTGGAGTCCGTTTGGGGCTCCGGAGAGGGGGGTCTTCGTTCCTTGTCAGCACCAACCAATCTCCATCGCCAATTCCATGATGCTCCCCACCGGGAGTGAGTAATTCCTTCGTAGGCTCGCTGGTCGGTGAGGTGTTGGATGAGATTCATCATGTAATCGAGTTAGTTTTGTTAGGGCCCGATCCCTAGTATCCACTATGTTCTTAGATTGATGTTGCTATGACTTTGCCATGCTTAATGCTTGTCACTTTGGGCCCGGGTGCCATGAACTCAGATCTGAACCGTTTATGAATTTATCATTTTATCCATGTTTTAGATTCGATCTTGCAAGTTATAGTCACCTACTACGGTTATGATCCGACAACCCCGGAGTGACAACAACCGGGCCCACTCTCAGTGATGACTGTAGTTTGAGGAGTTCATGTATTCACTATGTATTAATGCTTTGTTCCAGTTCTCTATTAAAAGGAGGCCTTAATATCCCTTAGTTTCCAATATGGACCCCACTGCCATGGGAGGGTGGGACAAAAGATGTCATGCAAGTTCCTTTAATAAAGCACGTATGACTATTTACGGAATACATGCCTACATTATATCGATGAACTGGAGCTAGTGCCGTATCGCCCTAGGTTATAACTGTCTCATGATGAATATCATCCAACAAGTCACCGATCCAATGCCTACGAATTTATCCTTATTGATCTTGCTGTGTTACTACTGCTATCATCACTGTTACACTTGCTACAAAATTACTGATATCACTGTTACTATTACCGTTGCTGTTGTCACTATTATCAAAACTATCAAACTACTTTGCTATTGATCACTTTGCTGCAGATAATTAATCTCCAGGTGTGGTTGAATTGACAACTCAGCTTCTAATACCTTCAAATATTCTTTGGCTCCCCTTGTGTCGAATCTATAAATTTGGGTTGAATACTCTACCCTCGAAAACTGTTGCGATCCCCTATACTTGTGGGTTATGAAGACCTTTTTCTGGCGCTGTTGCCGGGGAGCATAGCTATATTTGTTGAGTCACTTGGGATTATTATCATATTATCACTATGAAGAATCTGAAGGATCCTAAACCGAAGATATTTCCATCAAGTACAAGGGGAGGTAAGAAACTGCCATCCAGTTCTGCTTTGGATTCACCTTCTGTTATGAGTAAACTTGCAATACCACCATATGCTATGAATTCTAATATGTTGCAAGTTATTGATGATGCCACTTCTACTATGAATGATGCTTATGATGAAGCTAGTACCTTGCTTGATAATGATGATGTGCCACTTGGTGATTTTCATGATAAACAAATTCCTAGAGTTATACAACATGATGTTGTTGAATCTGATGATGAGCTTGAAACTGAAACTCCTGAAACACCTGCTATAACTAGCCTTCCTAGATATGAATTGCCTAAGGTACCTAAAGGTTATGTTATGAGTGAAGAAGCAACTAGAGATATTCTTGCTTGCAATGATAGAGATGATCTAGAGAAATTACTATGCAAGTACAAAGAAAAATCTCTGAATACTAGAATGAAATGTGATCCTAAGTTTGCTACTTCACCTATCAGTATTGCTGATAAGGATTATGAATTCTCTGTCGACCCAGAGTTAATTACTTTCGTTGAATCTGATCCTTTCCATGGTTATGAAACTGAAACTGTTGTGGCACATCTTACTAAGTTGAATGATATAGCCACCCTCTTTACTCATGATGAGAAAACTCGGTATTACTTTATTCTGAAATTATTTCCTTTCTCATTAAAGGGTGATGCTAAAGCTTGGTACAATACTCTTGCTCCTGGTTGTGTGCGTAGTCCCCAGGATATGATTTATTACTTCTCTGAAAAATATTTTCCTGCTCATATGAAACAAGCTGCCTTACAGGAAATATTTAACTTTGTGCAAACTAAAGAAGAGAGTCTCCCACAAGCTTTGGGGAGGCTTTGCCAGTTACTTAATGCTTTGCCTGATCATCCTCTTAAGAAAAATGAAATACTTGATATCTTCTATAATGGATTAACCGGTGCTTCTAGGGACTTCCTAGATAGTTGTGCTGGTTGTGTTTTCAGGGAACGAACTTTTGGACAATCTGAGGAATTATTGAATAACATATTGAAAAATTATGATGACTGGACTATTCCTAAACCATTGCCTAAACCCACTCCGAAGAAGAGGGGTATATTATATCTCAGTCCTGAAGATATGCAAGAGGCAAAGAAGTCAATGAAGGAAAAAGGTATTAAAGTTGAGGATGTTCAAAATTTACCTCCTATTGAAGAAATACATGGGCTTAATACACCACCATTGCCTAAGGTGGTAGAGGTAAATTCTCTTATGAAGTTCAATGAAAATGATAATCCTCACAATATGCATCCTAGTCAATGCCTTTATGAGTTTGAAAACTATATTAGAAAACAAGATCACTTCAATGCAAATGTTATGAAATAATTGAAATATAATTCTGATATGATTGCTCGCTTGAGTGACTTATTATTTAGAATCTCAAATGATATTAGAGGTGTGGGAAAACATGCTTCTATGGTTCAAACCCAACTAGAACAAGTTGCTAAATCACAAAGAGAATTACTTGATGAAATGAATCACAATATGCATGACTTTGCTATTAGAGTTGCAACTAGAGGAGGTAAAATGACTCAGGAACCACTTTATCCTGAGGGACACCTAAAAAGAATTGAACAAGATTCACAAAGAGATAACACTAGTGCACCTAGTCCTTCTAAAAAGAAAAAGAAAAATGATAGGACTTTGCATACTTCTAGTGAACCTGAAATAGAGAAACGTCCTGGTAATGAAAACGAAACTTCTATCTCTGATGCTGAAACTCAATCTGGTAATGAACACTCACCTAGTGATAATGAAAAATATAATGATAAGGTTCATGAAGACACTCAACCAAATAATGAAAAAGAACCAGATAATGATGTTGAGATAGAACCACCTGTTGATCTTGATAACCCACAACCTAAGAATAAAAGATATGATAAAAGAGACTTTGTGGCTAGGAAACACGGTACAGAAAGAGAATCGTGGGTTCAAAAATCTATGCCTTTTCCACCCAAGTCAACTAAAAAGAAAGACGATGAAGAATTTGAACGCTTTGCTGAAATGCTGAGGCCAGTCTTTTTGCGTACTCGCTTGACTGATATCTCGAAAATGCCTCCTTATGCAAAGTATATGAAAGACATCGTCACAAACAAGAGAAAAATACTGGAAGCTGAAATCTCCACTATGCTTGCTAATTATACTTTCAAAGATGGAGTACCTAAAAAACATGGAGATCTAGGAATACCAACTATACCTTGCTCTATCAAAAAGAATTATGTGAAAATTGCTTTGTGTGATTTAGGAGCTGGTGTTAGTGTTATGCCTTTCTCTTTATATAAAAGACTTGACTTGAATAAACTCACACCTACTGAAATATCTTTGCAAATGGCTGACAAATCAACTGCCATACCTATCGGTATCTGTGAGGATGTGCCTGTTGTTGTTGCTAATGTTACTATTTTGACTAACTTTGTTATACTTGAGATGCCCGAGGACGACAACATGTCGATTATCCTTGGTAGACCCTTCTTGAATACTACAGGGGCTGTTATTGATTGCAATAAAAGCAAGGTCACTTTTCATATTAATGGTAATGAGCATACGGTGCACTTTCCAAAGAAACAATTCCAAGTGAATGGTATTAATGTTATTGAAAAATCTCCGACAATCACTATTGGAAGTTTTCAAATACCTCTACCTACTGTCAAAAAGAAATATGAAACATTTATAGTTGGGGAAATGCAAATCCCCATTGAGGTAACTTAGTGATTTACGGAAGTTCTTCGGTTTCATGCTAATCCAAAGTGGTTGTTAATAAGACATGATCAACCTTATTAATGAATCATTTTTGAACGGTATGAAGTTGATGAATTTAGTAAGCACTACCTTCTGTCCTTACCTTTTATTCTTTATTTTTATTAGTTAAATAAAATAAAATGCCATGTTTTGTCTGTTTTCTGAATTTCCCGTGCAATAAAAATGACCCAAAAATAAAAATTCTTAGAATGCCCTGAAAATTGTATATGATTCTTTCCTGAATATTTCAGAATTTTCGGTGCAAAAATTACCAGAGTGAGGTGCACCAGGTGGGCACAACCCACCTGGGCGCGCCAGTGCCCCCAAGCGCGCCCTGGTGGGTTGTGGTCCCCACCCCCCCTCACTTATCTCTTTAGCCCACATCATCACTTACCTCCAGAAAAAAAAATCCCCATTGCTCTCTCTCCCGTGTTCTTGAGTTCAAGCCCACGGATTTCGATCTCTTTGCTTGAAGATCCGTTTCCGAAACTGTTTCGGGGGATTGTTGCTTGGTATGTGACTCCACCAGTTGTCCAATTAGTTTTTGTTCTAGTGGTTTATACTTTGAATAAATAGCTGCTCTTGGTGCTGCTGTAGATGTACTTGCATGTTCAATTCTTAGTGTTCTATGTAGTTTGAATGCTTGCTATGGCCTCTATGTATCCCTATGAGTAGTTGCTATTAGTTTTGTGAAGTTTTGTTGGAAAAATTTTGTGAACTAAAAATTCAGATTTTTGTTCATAGGAAAAATTGTACGCGGACATGAATATGGCTCTAGGAAGAACTCCAAGGGTGTTATTGGGGAGTCTTCTGACAATGATCTCCACCCTTGGAGGTTGGTGGAGGTATGGCCGCGCGAATGGCCGCACGTACCGTTCCTACAAGCTGGAATTCATGAGGAGTTCATGCAATTCATTGCCAACGCCGGTCTCACCGACTTCATCGCAGATGAGTGTGACCAGCACCAAATCCTCACAAATGTCTTTGTTCAAAGCTTTACATTCTTGCCTAGAAATAATCCTCCTGAAGTGAGCTTTGATTTATATGCTGAAAACCACCATATACCACTTACTGAATTTTGTGACATATGCATGATCCCATCTGATGGGAGCTTGGCTGAGTTTGAGGATTTCTGTTGCACTTTGACAGTGGGTGATGAGAGGAGAGTGTCAGCCATCACTGTCAGTGGCTTACATTTTCCTGCTGTTCATTACTTTGCACTCTTCATTACCAAATGCTTCCTTGCTAGGGAGAAGGTGGGTGCACTTAGTTCACCAGACCTTGCTGTTTTACATCGTGCAATAGAGGGCGACAACTCCTATAGCTTGGGAGCTATTGTGGCTCGTCGCATCCATCTTAATAAATCTCAAGGGAAAATACATGGTGGGATTTTTGCTACTCGTTTGGCGGCTCACTTTGAAGTTGTGATACGCCCCCATGATGTCCCTCTTACCACAGTTTACCTAGACCGTGCAGCCATGTATAAGCATCACTTTCTTGCACATTATAGTCCTGATATTGCCATTCCTTATAACATGGTCTATAGCGTTGACACTCATGATGTTATCCCCTTGCCTGCACCTGCTCTGTTTGATTCTGTTGCCAGGGCCGGATACCGGATTATGTTTGCAGACATCCTCGACTACTGGAATGCTCAGGCTGCTGCCGAGGCTACACATGCACCTCCGCAGTGGGATGAGTGGATGTCCGCTCCTCAGGATCCCTACTACCCTCCAGGCTACTGATCGATTACCAACTTAGGCCAAAAGCCTAAGCTTGGGGGAGTACGTGTTCTCACCGATAATATATTAATGTTCACATATCATTCTATTTGTCGGTGCCCGCACTTTTTCATTGTATCATCCATGCTTAGATTTATTTTCTTGCTTTCTTCTTGTCTGTTTGAAAAACTTTAGAAAAAACCAAAAAATTAGTTGTAGTAATTTACTTTCTATGCATGCTTAGTAGTAGTATTAAAAAGAAAATTCAAAAAGATTTCCTTGTTCTTCTTTTGCTAGTTGGCAACTTTCCCATGTAAATAGTTTTCTCGTTTTTGCTTTCTATTTGCTTGTTCAAGAAAACCAAAAACTCCAAAAAGATTTTAGTGTGTTTCTCTGAATTTCTTTTCTTTTTATTCGAGTTGTACCAAGGAGAAGACCATAATGAAAATGTTGAGTGGCTCTCATATGAATAACGGTTGAACTAATAAAGAGCACATTTTACCTTGTCTTCTCCTGTTGAATAAAATGTTTTGCACATTCCAGCTTAGTCCACAGCACTCTTGCACTATTATTATTTTCATATCATTCGGTCGTGCAAGTGAAAGGCAATAATGACGACATGCGATGAACTGGTCGTGGCAAAGAGAACCTGGTATGAACTCGATTTGTTCTGTTTGTGTAAATATGTTTAACCTAGTATGCAGGCTTCAGCCCATTATGATTAAACATGTTTGCAATGACAATTACAGATTATAGTTTCTCATGCCATGCATAAGTAGCTGGGAGTTGATAATGATTTATCTTGGATATCAACATAGCATTAAAATGATTGTGATGTAGTATAATGATATGGTATCCTCCTCTGAATGCTCGAGTGGCTTGACTAGGTACATGTTCATGCATGTAGTTTAATCAAAACCAACATAGCCTCTATAATGTTTATGTTCATGGTGTTCATATCCTACTCATGCTAGTGTCCAATGTTTACTACAAGGATCCAGGTCTATTGCAACAAAAGTGTTCGTCGCAATAAGTACCCAATTGTTGCAACAGGTACCTATTGCCATGACATTGTGTTCGTTGCTAGTCGTTGCGATAGGACGCATGGTAATAGGTTATTGCCACAAAAAAATAAACATGGCAAGAAAGCGCGCTATTGCAACAACCATGTTGCAAGTTGCCACCTTTTTTCTCGTGCATCATGCACTTGATGCCACAATTTGGTTTGTGACAATAGCTTAATTCAGCACGTAGTGAACCGTGGCGATTTGGCTGTTTGTGGCGATAGGCATTTGTGGCAATAACCTATACCAACAACACTTTTTCGTGGCGCGTTCTCTTTCGTGGTAATAGTCAATTGTGGCAATACCCTATGGCAACAACTCTTCTTTTTGTGGGTATAGTCCTTTCACCATGAACCCTATGTTCGTGGCAGTAAAGTATGGCAACGACTCTTCAGACGTGGTAATACTAAAATTGAAACATACTCCTTTTGGTGGTGATAAATAGTTGTCACGACAAACAGACTGTTTGTGGTGAGAGGTTGTTGCGACAATATGAACATTTCATGGAGAAAGGCCTATTTCAGCAAAACTGAATTCCGTGGTGACAAGTAGTTATCTCAACGGACTGAGATTTTGTGGTGATAAGTTATTGCGACTATATGAAGTGTTCTGTCACCACAGCCTAGTGCTACAAAACAGGTCGGCGTGGCGACGCAACGCTAATTTTTCATGGTGCCAACATGTTGCAACCAAAAGTAGCTTGTGGTAATAGCCTACTGTAACAAAAAAAATACTGGCATTCAATTACATGATTCAAATAATGCATATATGATGTAGATTCATCAAACATCAAAGTTTGCATAGCCAATATCCATCACAATAAACCGTAATATAATTTAGCATGCATTTAACATACTGAATGTGCCATCCTAATTAAGAGCGAATATTAAATTGTCCATGGTCTAGAGTCCATTCCAGCTAAATCTTTGGATCCTGTTATGAAGAAATCAGAAATTTATTTAGCTCAAGTTAATTGAAAATAGAAAATACTTATGCTGTGTTTGGCTACTCAGTATTTTTGAAGTTTTAAGAGAATACCATGGTTTTTGGAGAAACCCCAGTTTTAAATACTTTGACGTGTTTGGTTTCGACAAATACTTTAGTTTTACAAACCGTGGTATATCTAAAACCATGGTTTTTTTGCTGTATCTAAAAAAGAGGTCTCAACCTCTTTTTTGTAAACTAAGAAACACTTGCTCGAGTCCATCTTCTTCCGGTCCTCCTCACCCATCTCTTCCGCAGCCACAAAATTAAGATTACCACCTAGGAAGCTTGACTACTCTGTCGCTGATGTCTTCAATCGTTGGCTATTGTTCTAGTGCAACAAGAAGCAGCCTATACATTAGATAGTACTAGAGGTTCAGTCCTATCGGATGGTGTGTGTACACGTACAAAAGATTTAGCGAAGGCTTAGACCCTGGAGTAGATCGATTGATAATGAGCAAAGTTATACACAACAGTCTAAGCTAGCTAGCTGATCGATTCCATGTGGCCAGAGATACAAGATTATTCAACAACATATCCTAGCATCTAGAGGATGTTCGCGTGCATGACAAGGCTATCGGCATGCCGCATGCACCAGCCGTTAATTAGCACAAGCTGATCACGTCGTTGTATAACTCCTTTGTTGTAGCTCAATTTGGTTCAGCTAGCTGTATCTAGGATTATCCATGCAATGAGTGGTCAAAACCAAGAAACTAAGAAAAACTGCACTTGCCAAACATCTCTATAGTTTTGCTTAAACTGAGAAAAACTGCGGTTTTTAGAAACCGAAGTATTCATTGCCCACACATTGGAATACCGAGGTTTTCATTACCATGGTTTTGGAAAAACTGTGTTGCCAAACTAGGCCTTAGTCACGAAAATAAAGAAACAACACAATGACTAATTAGCAGAAAGATATAACCACTATCATGACAATTGTATAATTACTATATTCGTGCATGCATGCGTATCTTCCTCACGAATTGTCATGACCACAACAGCTAGCAAGCAAATTCTTGTGTCTGTTGTACTACATCAACAATTAGGTGCTATGCAAAAAGAATTGGATAATTTCACAAAAGAATTTGTAGTTAAAACACAAGAATAATTATCTAAATTAATCAAACTAAACTTCTCTGAAACAACTACATGCTGGCGCAAGTTCACAATTTCTAATGGTGAGAAAAATGTTCTATTTCTGGCTTGTATGTGCTTCAGCAACAAAAAAGTACAATAATGTAAGCAAGTAGATGATTGCACATTATGAAGGCCATTTACGTATCAAATAAAGGCCAACATGAAGACAAACCAAGCTTGTGACTTACCATTGTATCAAACAAAGGCCAACATGAAGACAAACCAAGCCTGTGACTTACCATTGGTCGAAACATTCGAGAATTCATTTTTGCAACTTGTATGAGCGTATTTGGAGCAATTACTTTGTGCCTTGTACCTAGAATCCCAGTAGTACTAGCGGTCTGTAAAAGAGAATTTTGCAAGTTTGGATTCCTATTTTATTTGCCAGTCCTTTTCTTAGGCATCTGCAAATAGAAGTGCACTTTTAGCAATGCAAGTAAGCAAATAAACCTGACAAGTTCGCAAGCATATGACTATAATCACCAGATGTGTTTGCGTCTTTTGGGCTCCCATCTGTTGGATCACCAGCAGGATCTTGCGTTGAATTCATCATTGTGCCCTTCTGTACGTAATATCATAATTTGAGTCAATTTCAGAAGAAACGTGATACTTAAAGTAGGCATAAAAAGTAACCGGAAAAATATCTATTCAAGTCTATACTGAAGCTGTTGTAAGCAAAAATAAGCTAGGCTTCAAAGATTAAATGAAATCAAATTGTGTCATAGCGTGCAGAACAAAAGCATGCAAAACAGAAGTCTTTTAGCATACCATATGTCTATAATTTTGATTTAGAAATTGAAAGCTAGGCTTCAAAGATCAAAAAGAGCATATAAAATGTAATCAAGTGTATACTAAAGCTGTGAGGCATACACATGACACACCAATTAGATCCCATCCTGGCAAGGCTACTCACAATACATACACATGCAGTAACCTAGCCCGAATATGGTAAGCAAACTACCAAGGTTAAATAAGCTGAATGTGGCAGTATGCTTTAGTATAGGCACATACGCTTTTTAGAAGTCCGGAGAGTGGTTCTGGTATTATTTTGGTAATATTTTACAATAGTGAAAAGGAAAACTTGGGACTATTTACACCAATTGTGGAACACTCCAAAATACAAAAATAAATTAGTCGTGGTCGTGGCTGCCATGGGTGTGGTCATCGTGGCCGAGGCCGTGACGACATTGATGACAGCAGGTCAACCGTCTCTCAGCTCCGCGTGAGTGCCGCCGCCACCACTGGCGAGGGGGCATGTTGCATCCCCGGGGTTGTTGCAGTGGCGGATCCAAGAATTCAACTTTGGGTGTTAAAAAGATCACCCTAACATCAACTCTTTTTTCCGTTTCAGCCTACGTTTGCTTTAAAAAAAATCATTTGTTATTTTTTTACTAATGGAATCAATTACATCAGGACAGTTCTATGTACAAAGATACATCTCTAAATCCAAACAGAAGCTACACATGAATGCAATTTCATATTGGAACTTTGGAGGGGATTGGTGAATTCTTGGCTTGCTTAGACTAGTTTATCTGGACTGAAGCTGAGTTGAGTAACTCACTCCGCGTACTCTCTGAAGTCTGAACTCAAGCATGTACGCAGTACTTTTTGTCATATACCTATGTTGGATCTGCCCCTGGGCTGCTGTAGTAGGAAGGTGCTATTGCATCCCTGTCGGAGGCGAGAGTGACTAGATATGCCTCACAGGAGTATAGACTTGATTACATACAAATGTACTGCACGGCAGCAGTCAGCGTGGTAGTTCTACGATGGAAAGGGGGCGCTGCCATGGCCATGCCGTCCACCACCTCCTGATGCCCCTCCTCCTCATCTCCCCATGGCCGCCAAACCAAGACGGCTTGGTCTAAAACACTTAAACGATAATCTAGTTGGGCTGGAATCTAAATGCAGTCTGTACACATTGCTTGCACATGTCAAATGAGCGATGAATGAACTAATTTTATACCACAACAAGCAAACACTCCATTCATAATAGAAGAAAGTCTGATTTTACACAAACAAAGGTTAAAGGTTGAATGTTCAGTGGCACACATAATATAACAGTAAAAAAAGGCACAATTGTAGCATCAGATTGGCAGCAAGATTTTCTTATTCTTGGGCATGGAGAGCTCTATATAAATTGAACCAAGCCAATGGATCAATTTGGCGTAAGCAGGACCAACCCAAAGCCATGGCAAAAAAGGGTTGAAAGCTAGCTCAGTTGATGAATTTGTTACAGCTGAAAAAACTAGGGCCTAGACCATCTCTAAAACCAACCATCCCTACATGTACATTGTAAACTGAAACCAAATCCAAGCTGCTCCATGGATAGGATATGATAGGATCGTCTTGGAGCAAAGCAAACTACTCCCTCCGTCCCATAATATAAGAGCGTTTCTCACACTACACTAGTGTCAGAAACATTTTTATATTACGGGACGGAGGGAGTAGTTTGTTAGCTATAGGAAGGGGAGGGAAACTAAAACGATGCAAGGAGGAAGGAAGGGTCGTGGCCTTACCACCGTCGTGGTGCAGGGGCGCCGGAAATGGCTGGCAGTGGCAGATCAGACGAAACGGGAGAAGGGAGACCCTGACTATTCCATGGCGGCGTCCCTGCATCTATCGAGCTGCAGCTGCACGGCGAAGGAAATCAGGGGTGGAGATCAAATCAAATTGAAGAGAAAGGATGGGCGAGGGTTGACCTTGAAACGCAGCCATGTGTGTGCCCACGTGGCTCTCATGGCCTCCATCGACGGATGGTCGATCTGGGATCGGAGGAAGCAGCCTCCCATGTTGATCTCCGTCATGGGATACTTGACAAAGCCCTCTTCTCAGTCATGGGAGGAAGCAGGATAGGGAGGAAGAGGACGCCGGTTCTGGCTGTGGCAGATCTGACCGCCGCCCGACCCACATCAACTGTACCGCCGCTAGGTTCGCCTTCAGGGAAGTCCCCGCCTCTGGGGACGAGGCTATCGTCACGGCGGCTGCGGGACGCAGAGGGGCAGATGGCCATGGGTGGGGAGGTGGCAGCGGCCGTGCATGGGGAGGGAGGAGGATCTGTGAGAGGAGGATGGCGAGATCAGGGGAGTCGGGGTGGACAAATGGAATGGAAGAAGCCGGCGGAGATCTACATAGGAGTTGACTGCTTCCCGTTGGATCACAATAGAGTAGACGGTCTGGATTTGCGATCCGTGGGTTGGTTCGCTCAACCAATCACATTGCAAGTTCTCCCTCACGCTGGATTGCCACATCAGCACCATCCATCCATAACGGTTCAAATGGTGTATAAGAATAGACCTAATTCATCGAACCATGACGGTCATGGTGACGGTCCCTCTTTGCCTGTTATGATGGGTCTACCGATTTCGGGTGTCATCCTCAGAGCAACTCTAGCAGAACCCGTATATGTTGCGAACCCGCAAAATTCCGGCGAGTATACGGGCTCGGCTCAATTTTCTAGCCAGAACAGAGCCCGTATAC
>NC_057799.1:301325460-301357131 GCF_018294505.1 Triticum aestivum
CGGATTTGCGGGGCAGATACGGGTCGAAACTCTATCCCCCCGCCGCTGCGTCTTGTCACAATTACCCACTCCCCCTCACATTTCCCGCCGCCGGTGAGCCCCCTTCCGCCTCCAGCCGCCATGTGGGGCCACATGTGGAGCTTCGGCCGCAGCTCTGGCAGGAGCGGCGAGCCTGAGCGTGAGCGGCGTGTCCGCTCGGACGGTGCGAGGAAGCGCGCGGCAAGGAAGTGGGCGAATAAGGGCCTCTTCTTTCTTTTAGAATTTTCGCTTACGCGTGATAATTGGGCCGGCCCGTGTCACTACAAAAAAAAGACACTTCCGTGCTGATACGTGTTTGTCACAGTAGGTCACGTTTTCTGTCATACATGTACATCCATGACAAATTTATGACAGAATCAAGATAGTCATACCTGTGTTGTCGTAGAAGTGTTCCATGACATTACCAAAATTATCATCACGGAAGTGTCCAGTTCCATGACGATAAATCGCGTGTCACAGAAGTGCTTTCGTCAAGGGTGACCGACATGTGGCATCCACCATAACGGGTCGTCGTTAAGCTACCAGGTCCGGTTTTGGATCCGATAACCCGTTAACAGCCCGGACCAATGGGAAATTTCCACGTGTAAAATTCTGATTGGCCGGAGGAAACACGTGTCAGCTCGTCAGTGGGTCAGATAGGCGCCTATGATATGTCGACACATGCGACGGCCCACCATCGGCCCATTTAGCTTACAAAGGCCGGCCCGTTTGACTTGGTCAAAAGTTAGCGGGCTGGCCCATGAAAAGCCTGTTAATGGTCTCTTCGCAAATAGCCCATTTTACGGCCCGGTAACTCACGGCCCGTTAGGGCCTACCCGAAATCCGCCCAACAACGTCATGTGGGTCGTTGAATATAACACCAGCTCGTTTCACTTTCGGCCCATGTATGTCCCACGACGTCTTTCGGCCATATGAGGCCTTCGTATCTTTAGGCCCTTTAAAGGCGCACGGTGACTCTAGCCCAGAATGAACAGTAAATTTCTTTGTACCCATTAACAGCCCATGATTCACATGGGCCGTTCCAGCCCGTGTTAGCTTTCGGCCTATTGATGGCCCATACGTTCTTGGGCTCCTTTCCGACCGTCGATTACTTCCGGCCCGTTACTGGCATGTTCCCCTAATGGGCCAAATTCGGCCCGTGGCAAGAGTCCCCCGTTCCTGGCTTGTTAACCCGTTGCACTGTTTCCAGCCCGTCCTATATTCTGGCCCATTAACGACCCGTTATGCCTGTGACAGAATTAAGCCTTTGTTGTCCTCTGGCCTGTTAACGGCCCGTTACCGTGCTGGGCCAATACCAATTATGCCCGTTTACAGCCCATGTACACCCATTTATCCGACGGCCCAAGGCCCACCGATTCTATGGCCGTGTTGGAGGCCCATTTAAAGACGGCCCGTAGGAGGCCCATGGATCCTACGGCCCGTAGCAGGGTCATGATTACCACGGTCCGTATATGGCCCATGGTTGTTGCGCCCACTAGCAAACCAGGGAAAAAGAAGACGAGGAAATAAATAAGGTCGAAACTAACGCTAGGCTATTAAGGCGATTGCACATATTACATCCACTAGGCATCAAAGATCACCACTAGTGCAAATATAGGGAACACCCTACACTATACAAAAATGGCTTGCTGTTTCCTTCAGCCGGTGGCTGCACGTTAAGAACAAATTTTGTATCGCAACAAAACAAATTACAACTAGAAAACAAAAGGAAGGTTGGCATAAAAGTTAATAGTCTGGCAGATAAATGCACCACCAGAAGTTCAGAAGCTCAGTTCATTTGACCTGACTGTTACATTTTCATGCTGTATTGTCTGATGGAGCACCATAATCTTTGCCTTCATTACTCCTAGGCTCCTGAACAACATAGCAAATGTCTGATAGTCTGGTTTCAAAACCATGCATATCTTGACGACATCGAACAATGTCTGTCCTTGTTTCACAAAGGGTCTCTATTAGGGAACGGACTTGTCTGGAGCGCAGATATAACATTGTTTTGAGCTTGCATATCTTGATCATGAGGCAGTTTGGACGAGATTGCCTTAACAACCAACCCAGTATTACGCAGGAATGTGTTTTTGGCACTGTTAGTGGACAGGTACTGACCCACTGCAGCAAGAGCTGACATTGCGGTTATAGTTGCCTCGCCACCTTCAGAAGGTGGCGGTTCCACCATTTTTCCATAGCTTGTTGAAAAGTTGAGTTTTTACATTAGTACCAGAACAGAAGATATTAAGGAGGCAGCGAAACCAAACAAAATAGCTTTGTTCTATATACAGAACTTATTCTGGTGAACCCATGTAAAATATTAGTTGTATTTTACTGCAAAGTACATAATAAAAACAGGTTCCAAACATATGACCTTGTACCATGGCTGATGTATTGTCTATTTCTTCACATTGTATTGACAGCTAAGGATAAAGAGACAAAGTTTATAATACGGTAAGCATAATATGACATCATTCATATCACAAAACAACTGAGAACAGACAAACATGCAATTGTAACGTTGTGTGGGCAAGTCCAGCACGGAACTAGATTACAGGTCAAGATCAAAGGAACATCACTCCTCTCTTTTAAACCTTGTAAGGTGCAATGATACGCTAAGACAATTGTGTATAAAATTGAAAAGAGTAATAGACATTGGTTGCAAACCATGCAGTTCAAGGCACGCGTCAGAGTAAGTAGTAGTTAAAAGGCATGAGGATTAAGAACTTACAATAGCGGCTTTGACTGGTGTAGTCATGCCCTTCGTCTTTCTAGTGTGACAGTCCTTGAAGATTTCCACAACATTTGGTTCGGGTACTTTTTGGTCCTTGCGGGCTTTCCTCTGCATTTGGAACAAGTCAATATAGATCTGATAATATGGTACAGCGAAAAGAGTGAAACAACAGCTAATTACAAGAGCCTCGCAGTGTGCGGCTATGAGATCCTGTCGTCTGTTGGAATTTCACTTTCGTACGGTTGGCCTTGTTCTTTGAACAGTTCACCTACAAGAAGATAGATTTGTGTGGCACATGCGTAAATAGGACTTCAACATGTGATCTGATCACATATATATAATGTACCTGATACTTCGGATCAGACCAGTGTTTAACGAGGCCTCTCCAGTCTTCATCCAATATATTTTCCACTAGAGATGTTTGGGCAAGTTCACTGTTAGCCTTGCCTTCAAAGTGAGTTTTCCTTAAGTTATACCGATACTGTCGCAGAGCAGACTTGAAAACATGGGTGCAAGCTTGTCTGGTTGCATCATCTTGGCTATCCAACTTGAACCTCATATGTTGAAAATTATGGGAGTCTCATTATCAGCAACCTAGAAAGTATTGGACAGAGCAAGATGATATTACTAATATCCATACATAACCATACTTACAGATAAATGGTCGAGGAAGGTGTTGAACTGGGTTTCTTCTTTGTCATTCTTGTACTGAATCCATGTTGGGAGGATACGTACATGACACCTAACAGCAACCGCTGCCTCTGATACTAACTTGGCTGACTCTATAGCATCACGTGGCCTTTTTAAACCTGCCTCAAAACGGATCTCCATTCTTCCTCCTCTAGATTTAGTTAACCTATCGAGAATTATCCCTGATGTTTGTTTCCTCTTGCGCCTAGGTGCTAGTCCAACAACAAACATAGGAAGTGTTTGCGTACATCAAACTGTGAGACTACATATAAAGAAGCATGCAACTGTAACTTGACTCCAGCAACTACCTTCTTGCTGTTGAAGCTCACAAAGTTCATCTGATCTTGCCAACTCATCTTGTGTCAAGAGTGCTTCGGAAGTAGTGTCAGATGGCAAGGGAGCTTGGGTACGTGCTGCTAGCTGAGTTGACCAATGAGTAAATCGTGCAGCTGGTGGTACTGTGGAAGGTGTTACAACAACTAGGGCTGTCTCTGCTCGTTTGGTGGCAGCTATTTGTTTCTGTTTGGCTTGTTCTGCAGCTCGTGTAGAACGGGATACCCTGTCGGTACAATTTTCCGCTGGACTTTGACCTTCTATTGCACCATCATTACCAGCAGAATCTGCAGGATTCTTCCGCTTCCCTTTCCCTGTCGTTCTGTCTTGCTTCCTCTTTCTCTGTGCCATGTTAAGTCAAGCCGACAAGAAAAATGAATAACAATTTAGTTCTTCAGAACAAATTGATGCGTGATACAGACGAACTGAACTTTGATGTTAGACAACCACATGATAGGAGGATGTAATATGTACGAAAAACAGGACGGCATGAGATAACTAGAACTATGATGTGTAAACTAAGCAGAAGACATTTCACTAAATTAGAAGCAATGCAATGGAAGGTAGACACCATATGAAAGATGCTACAAATATTGCTCTGCCAAGTTAACAGTGTCTCATCATAAATGCCGTTTAAACAAATGTGAAGCAGTACAAGAAATAAATCATATGCAAGATGCAAACAACATCACACTACCAAGTTAAAGGTCTCTCATCATTAGTGCCATTGCATATTCACAGCATTGCATATTCACAACTTATGATGTGTAAATTAAGGAGAAGGCATTTCAACAAATTAGAAGCAATGGAAGCTAGACACCATATGAAAGATGGAACGAATATCACTCTACCAAGTTAAAACTGTCTCGTCATAAGTGCCATTTCAACAAATTAGAAGCAGTACAAGCTAGAAAAGAATGCGAGATGTAACCTATATCACACTCCCAAGTCAAACGTGTCTTATGATAAGTGATTGTTGCAGGTTACACAATAGTAGTACTTCGATGTAAGAACACGGTGTGATAGACAGATATTGTATGTTTTAGAAACAGGAACACGTGTCTTATTCACAAGTATAATGTGTAAAGTAAGCAGATGAAATTCAACAAAATTAGAAGCAATACAAGCTAGACATCATACATAACATGCAACCACATATAACAGTGCCAAGTTAGAGGGAGCACCTGTGATGGTGCACTAGGGAAGACGTGCTCATCATCAACACAGCTATGTTGAGTGTCTATGCATGTGTTGTCTTGGAAATCATCTTGGGGGATGGATGAGTAGAATCTGTAGAGGCCCTCCGTTTGGAAGGAGCACCATCATCTGCTGCCTTGCTAACTTCCTTCCGCTTTATCTATTTTGAATTGTCAAGTAAAACCAACAAGAAAAAGCAATAAAATTCACTCTTCAGAACTTATTCGTGCATGATACTGACAATCACTACTTTGATGTAAGGCAAACACATGATTCCAGGATGGAATAATACGAAAAATAGGACGGCACGGCATATTCACAATTGTTTGTGTAAACTAAGCAGAAACCATTTCAACAAATAAGAAGCAATGCAAGCTAGACACCACATGAAAGATGCAACCAATATGACTCTGCCAAGTTAAAAGCGTCCCATCATAAATGGCATTTCAACAAATTAGAAGCAGCGCATGCTATAAATCATATGAAAGATGCAACTAATATCACACTGCATATACTAAAGGTGTCTCGTCATATTGATTTATGCGGGATACAAAAAAACAATAGTTTATGTAAGGACATACTTAATAGACAGATGTACTATGTACTAAAAACAGGAAGGCATGTCACATTAACAGGTATAATGTATAAACTAAGTAGAATAGCACATGCAATTTAACCAGATTGGAAGAATTACAATCTAGACTCCATATGCAACATGCAACCACATATCACGCTGCCAAGTTAGAGCAAGCACCTGCGATGCTAGTGTAGGGGCAATGCGGTAATCAACTATAGAGCTACGTTCACTATCTTCATCTAGCCTTGCTATTTCTTGAGAATCATGTGGGGAGGCTGGCGCTGCAATCTTTAAATGAGGATATTTTCTCACAGTAGTCCACTTGCCTGACTGCCTCATCATAAGTGATTGATGAGGGATAAACAAGAACATTAGTTTGATGTAAGAGCATGGTTAATAGAAAGATGTACTAGTATGTACCAAAAACAAGAAGGCATGTCATATTCAATGGTATAATGTGTAAGCTAAGCAGATGCAATTTAACCAAATTGGAAGCAATACAAGCTAGACATCTGGCTAGAGTGGTGAGCATGATCATCTAGGACCTGAGAGCCTGGTGGGAGGCGGGATGCTTCGCCACCATCGTGGCTTTTTAGTTGGCTTCCAGGTGATGCCTGTCTGTGCTGGGCTTGTCACTGGCTCGGCCAGTGCCCTGACTAGCCATTTGACTTCTGGTGCTCCCGGGATGGTGGTTCATGTAAAAAATATCTTTCCTTACCTTAATAAAGACCGACTTCGGCCTTTCGAATACAAGCTAGACACCATATGCAACATGCAACCACATATGACACCGTGAAGTTAAAGCAGGCACCTGGGATGGTGGTTCATTGGGAGCGAGGTCATCAACTCCAGAGCTACGTTTATCATCTCCATCTGCTGACACTGCAGCCTTTAAATGGCTGAAACATGTCTGGCTTAGCCACGTACCACGCTGTAGCAACTTCTCTCTTTTATTTTCTGCTTCTGTGAAGGCAGCAGAGTCTGAAATACCCTTGCATAAAAACACAATAGTGAGAGTATGGGTGAAGTGTGTGCAGAACTAGTGCACTGTAAAAGTAGCAGACAGCAGGTGGCTGAAAAATAAATGACAGGAGACATATGATAGCTCTACAACATTGCATGGCAAACAAAATTAGATTCTATTATGTATGATTTTGTAATATATGAGCACAGGAAATGCAGGTACTCCTCCAGCACACCACCACATGTGGTCCTATCAAGATAACAGTTGACTGAAAATAAATAAGTCAGTCGATTTTTTTTTGAACCGCCCGATCTATACGGAACGGGCAGATGGCCTTCGTCTACCTCCCGCCAGTCACTGTTGACGATCTTTCTCTAACCGACAGCGACCACCGGCCCAGACCCCTGCCTCCGCCGCCCCGCCCTCCCCTCGACCTCACACCACCGCCGTGCTTGGCAGCGCCCCCAGGCCAACCCTTTAATCCCGGCCGACCTCCAGACCGGGCGCCAGTAGCTCTAGGCCCCACAAGCCCCTAAGATAAACACTGAGGCGCTGCTTCCCCAGCGTAATAGGCGGACTAGCGCCTGTTACGCCGGGGGATGCTTCCGTTAATTGGGAATCAACTAACCAGGAATTGAAATCCAGGGGGGCGACGGACCTCTAGCTAAGGTGAAATAGTATATGAGGAGAAACCTTGTGCATCGCGAGTAACTAGGAACATCTAGTATCAAGAAGAAGCGGTCAACTAGTGTCTTCTGTGGGATGAATACCGTGCAAGTAGACACGTAAGATTTGCACGTATAAGGGAAGAGGAGTACCATTACCGATTGCCAGTGTGGTCGCCTCCATATGTCGCGCTGATCTTCTTGTTTTTTGCCGGGGAACCCGATGTTTTGGAGGAGGGTGCAGGCTTGGACGAACCCATGGCCAAATTTTTGACTGTGTTGCCGTGACCGTATGTTGGCGGAGGGGAAGCAGATCCGAGGCGGCGAAGGACGGCGTAGCAGGAACATCTCCGGTGTGGTGGACGGCGGCGAATTTGGAGCGGTAGCGGTGAGGCGCAAGATGGCGTGGTTGAACTGGCTTGAGTATGGACGGCTCAGCCTCGGCTTCAACTACTAGCCTTGGAGGGTGTTGCAGTTGAGGTTGCGGTGGACGACGACGTCGGGGTATCGGCTCCGGCGTGATGGAGGAGGGCGGCGGTTGATGGGTGGGATGGGGTGGCGGACGGAGGACGCCGGGGTTTCGCGACTGGTGGAGAGGTAGTTTTGGCGCCCACGGAGTACGAATGGGGAATCGGACGGGGGGGAGCTAAGGAAGAACTATCTTTCGGTCTGGGACGCGCTTGTTTTTGGCTTGTTTGAACAGATGGGATGCGCTTGTTTGAAACTTGAGGAAAGTACAAACTTTGCCCCCTCTTAAATTTCGGACCTACTGCGGGTCGGGGGTAGGATGGTAATCCCAGGTGTCCCAAATAGTGGGCGGGAGCGATTTCGGCCGCGCGCATGTGTGCTTAGGCGGCCATTGTGTATGAATGTTTTTCGGAGGGGTTGCATGGCGTCTAGGTGAAGCTACAAACCTACCCTGGTTTAGACCTTTGGACGTCAGGCCGGTAGGTTTCACGGGTCGGAGTTAGAAAAGTAATTTCCTTCTACTACCAAACATTGGTCTCACGCGGTTTCGGGCGGGTAGAGGCTCTTTTGGCGCTTCGTTCGAAATTTTGAAACAGAAGCATTCACGTTTAGAGTACTCTTGAACTTTGAGGATTGACCTAAATAGACAATGTTAAATTTGACCTTGTATGTTTGAAAACCTCATGAAATTATCCGCTTCTTTTTGAAATTTTGACACTTGAAAATCCTATAACTATGATTATTTTGGAATGGAGGAGCTAAATTTGAATCTATTTTGTACACGACTATATATGCTATTATGTACAAAATCAGAGCAAAGATTGGTGCCCCCATAATTTAGGTATGATTTACAAATGCCATGATATCGAATTCAAATAATTGAATGGACTTCATGTTGAATTCGATTTTTTTAAACCACCTTAAGTTGAATTCAAATGTCTAGTAGTTCATAGCTAGCTATTTATAGTGTTCACTGTGTAACTTTCGTATGTATAATGTGCTTTACACACACAACATGAACTATACTCACGTTTATATTCGATTGCTAAAGCGATGCATTGTCTGGAGTTCAAACTACTAACTATGTGGATCAATTATGTCGAATAATAACATAGACATGCTCAAATTCGATAGAATCTAGATGTCTGATAGATCAATGATCGTTCCTTATGCGAATTGCAAATATCATGATCCCATCTTAATATTTGGATACAATTTATATCTTTAATCAATGTGTACATCAGTCATTTAGATGTAGTTTCACTCTCCATCGGCGGTCTCTCACACATGCTCACACACTCTCTCCCGAGGTGTCTTTCTCGCATACATGCTCTTGATATAACCCTCCCTCCCTCTTGTAACCATTTACAACTGTTTTCACTAACCTTTATCACAAGCACTCTTCCTCTCCCAAGCATACACACACACAATCCCCATCGACCCTTTCTATATACATAGACCTACCTACGTGTCTCCTGTATGCACATTATCTTTAGGTCTGTCTCTCACGCATTGTCTCTCACTCTCTTCCTAATCGACGAGTATGATTCTAGCAGAGCATTCTGTAGGATGCCCCTTAAAGTTAGGTTGGATGAATAGTAATATCAGAGATAAGGGGTTACCTTAGTCCGAGAACCCAGGGTTACAAATCCTAGCCTGCTTTGTCAGTGGACACAGAGTCCTTCACAATTCTGCTATCGTTGTCTTGTATGACAAGTCATCCATGGGTCTCCCTAAATGCGTCATGGGCCGACCAATGTGGCGCAGGAACCGAACCAAGGGCCTCACCTTGACCCACCGGACCTCACGCGGTGACACACCCTCTGCCCCCAGGTCTCATTATCTTCTCACACCCACACATACCAACACAGACACCACACACAAACAAAATCTCCTCGTGCCTCTATCCCCTCCCCCCTTGCATATACACACTCAAGAGAATCTCTCGCCGTGACATCATATTAGTCTCTCTCTCTCTCTAGACCTCTCTCATTTCTTGTGCTATCTCTCCCACGCCCCCCTCCCCCCGCCGGCCCCTCTATCCATGCCTCTCTCGAATACGTAATACACACACATACCTCTCCAGGCCCTGCCAAATACATCAACTACACATTCACACATGTTACATCACGTACCCCATTGATCTAAAAAGCCCCCTCTTCACGTTTATTTCGCATACAACATTCCTTTTGAATCAAGTGTGGCCAAAAAATTATTTTAGAATTTCTACATATATACAACATTACAAAGTTATATGGAGGAGTATGAACGTTAATTTGTTGCATGGTGCCCACAACGATATTTATTCCGCACTGTGAATTTTTATATTTTATACTATATATAAAGTTAGTCATAATAAAGAGAAACGAAGAGCATCTCTCTCCCCATCGCATACACCCCCTCTACACCCCTTTCACGTACGCACACAAACTATCTCCAGGTCCTCTAAAATTTAGCCCCCAGCACATTCACACATGTTTCATCTTTCTCTCGCGATATATACAGTGGCGATCATTGCATTTGGAGCGAAAGCGCGATACGTACATTGGACTTCAGAATCCACTCATTACGGTCACCATTTACGTTTTGTGGTTATTATACAGTCACGGGCTCACTGTACAGCTCTGTATTTGCTCAATACACGACTAGTTGACCAGTTAAATGCTCCATGTGGCACCTCTAGTGTTGCATCACATTGTCTCACTACCATTGGGCCCACCTGTCGGCTTGTATCTACTCTTCTACACTCATAAAAAACAGAGTTGGTGATGATGGTATGCCTGCCATCCTGCAATATAGGCCATTCGATTTATATCTCACGGATAGGAAGAAACTATGGCAATTTTGCAAAAAGGAACCCACACACCTCTCCACATTTGCAAATAAGGCCTTTCCTCATTCATCCTTTTCTCTCACAAGATAAACTAGTCATACAAATGCATCTTTATGTTACGTGCAACGCACGGGCATCTTGCTAGTAAGAATGAAAACAAACGACAAAAAAATATTGGACAGTGGTTCGAAGTCATGACCGCGGGCACAACGGACAAGGTGGCCTTGTATTGGTATGCTCAGCCGTCTGTTTTAACACACAGGAGCTGGTGTGGTGATTATACACACACGCACGCATGCACACGAACTGCATGCACGCAACACTCAGACGAACACATGCATCCACGCATGCACGCAACACTCACACGTACACACGCAGCCACGCATGCACGCAACACTCACACGCACGCACGCATGCATGCACACACCACATGACCAACACACACTCTCACTCTCAAGTGCTCAACCTACACGTGCATGTGCACACATCAGGCCTTGACAGACACATACACAACCAGGTGATTCCCACGCACGGGTTGGAGTCTTGTCGCGCCTGCGTAAATTTGTGTTTATCTGACCTTTTTCCTATGCGAACTGACAGGTGGGACCCACAAGGAACGTGGTCAATTTAACTAGTCAACATGGTGCCACGCAGACTATTCGGCCGGTCAACAGACTGCAATCCGATGTTGAACGGTGAGCAAGTGACCGTATAATCACCGCAAAACGTATATAGTGACCGTAATGAGCGTATTCTGAAGTTCGGTGATCGTATTATGCTTTCTCTCTGTAGGCCCTCCAAAACTACATCTCTACACGTTCTCGCATGTTACATCTAACAACTATGCAATAGAGCACTACTATTACACTCTAACAATAAATCATATGTGTTTTTAGGTTTACTAGATATCATATTGTTACTTAATTATTCAGTTTGCATACATTAAAATTGCCTTTGAAATGTATGGCCAGTGTCATCTACCGCGCGGGAAAAATCCCGCCCTTTCCTGTTTAATCGGGTTTGTATCGATGGATCGTGTGAAACAGCAAAACTATAGTACTAGTATACTGTACAAGTGACAGTTCACTGGGCTGCCGTGTCGTGTACTCCTCCGTCGTAAGAGAGGAGCGCTCGCTTTCATAAATGTTCTAGTCCCTTTCGCCGACATGTGGGACATCAAGCTACCGGGTCCACGTGCCATACTGAAATACAGTGCAGAGCAGCAGGGGTGAAGCACCCCAGTCATGGCGCCGGCGTAGTAATGAGCAATGAGGCGTCAAATCAGAAAGCTGCACCTTTCCCGCAGTTAAGTTGGAGGGACGAAGTAATAATAATGCTGGTAAAAAAAGAAGTTGGAGGGACGAAGCAACCATCATTTCACTCATTGTTGAATCCGCTTCTCCGTCATCTTCTTCAAGTTTACCACGTATTGCTTCTGCCGTTGTTCTGCTTCATGTGGGACGTGGATCGGCTTGGTAAAGCACTAACACGTGGGACCGCATGTTAGCAAACCGCCAGGCCAATGTCCTCTAAAAATAAGAAACCTCTCCCACCATCCGCGCGGCAAAATCACCTCCTTTTTACTAATCTTGATTCTATAATTTTTTAGATCAATATAATTGAGAGTTGTATAGATAGCGCACAGGAGCAAAACCAAGTTGTACGGTTAAGGGCATCCACAATGTGTAGCCAAATGTGAAAATAGCTTTTGTCATCGATGGGAACCATTTGTGGACAGTGCTGCCAAAGCCAAAAAGATGGAACCGAAGCTCCCCGATTGATTGATTGAAGGAATAGAAAAATGCGACGTCTCTCCTCTTTCTCCCGTGCTTGGACGCATGTACAGTATAGAGCATAGAGTCTACTCCCCTGCCCCTTCTATCACAAATCACAAAGCAGTGAGGCGTCAAATCACAAAGCACGGACGAAGCAACCATCATTTCACTCTTCGCTGATTCCGCTTCTCCATCGTCTTCTTCGAGAAACCACCTCACCGCACTAAGCTGGACGGACGACGCTATTGTGTACTAGTACATTTACGTGTCCTTTGGTTCAACGGACTTCCTGGATGCAAATAAGGCGGTTGTCTCGGCTTGCAGGCGGCACTTGCGAACGACTTACCGTGGTCTCCCTCAATGGTGTTCTCCGTCGAACGCACTTTGTACACCAGGCCATTATATCCAAATTACAATTTGCAAAAGGCCACTAACACTAATCGAGGCAAAATTGATGGGTTTGCCTCGTACTAGCAACCAAGGACATTAATATACCCTTGCATGCATGCGGAAGTGAGAAGGTTTGTTTGCATGGTGCTGCACTAATCAAGCGATGAGGAGTGAGATGGTTAGCTCTTTGGGCTTTGGAGAAAAAATACGCATTAATTGACATGTCAAGTGATGATTTGTATTGAACCGCAACCTCACACAGTCGCACCGCACCCTCACACAGTCGCTCCTGCACGCCGCAAACCCAACCAAGGGAACGCACCCTCACTGACACGTGCTACCGCTGACAGATAATTTTCGTTCATACATTATGTTTATCCAACAGCATGTTGGGGTGGATCTGTACGGCCCATGCGGTGGTCTGTTGGGGAAGAAGAAGAGGTGAGGAAGAAGGGTTAGGAGACGTAGGATATTCATCCAACCGCCTGAAATGGTAGACTGGCCCAAATGATGAAAGTCAGACGACTTGCATAACAATATATGTTTTTAGACAGCAAAAGATCCCTAAAAACAACAACATAAAGAAAAACTATCACTCCTCGTGGAACGAGACGGCCTCGTCGTCTTTGGTTGCCGGCGCGAACCAGCTATAGCTGCCGACGTGTGTCTCCGCACCGTGGTTGTCCTCGGCCTCCAGCTACTCGTTCACGCGGAGCGTGCGGGCGCTCTACACGGACGAGAGCACAGCCCGGTTCACGTAGAGGACGTCTGGTTCCACCTGCAGGAGGGCCTCGATGGCAGCGGCATCTGCACGCTCCGCGTCGAGTTGAGCCTCCGCCGCCCGGTTCAAGTCGAGGACGTCCGGTTTCGCCTGTAGGAGGGCCTCGAAGGTAGCAGCATCCGCGCGCTCCTTGTCGAGTTGAGCCTCCGCCGCCCGGTTCAAGTCGAGGACGTCTGGTTCCGCCTGCAGTAGGGCCTCGATGGCAGCGGCATCCGCGCGCTCCGCGTCGAGTTGAGCCTCCGCCGCCCGGTTCACATCCACGACATCCGGTTCCGCCTGCAGGAGAGCCTCGATGGCAGCGGCATGCGTCCGCTCCGCGTCGAGTTGAGCATGTGCCTCCCGGTCCTCCTTTAGTATCGCCAGGTTGAACCGCTGGTCCGCCTGCACCATGGGGGACCCGGACGCCGGCACGAAGTCGACGTCCATTGTCTCATAACCATCGGGGGCCTTCTGCGCCGCGACCTCCGCCATGAACATTGGATCGGCTTCCTCCTCCTCGTAGCTTGGCTCCAGAGAACTCGAGGATTGGCCCGCCGCAAAGCGAGCTTGGGAACGGAGGTCTGTGGCGCCGACCGCCGCCGCGATTTCTGCGCGGCGCTCCGGCGTCAGCATCTTGTAGTACGTGATCTTGCGGCGCACCATGTCTTTCTGGTGAACTAGGGGATGCTTGATGCGGGCTAGGGGATCAAAAGGTGGGGGAATGGGCTGGGGAGGAGGTGTGGTTTTGGGGCAGTAACTGGCGTAGGCTGAGCAGCGAAGGTTCTGGTGTGAATAGTGGTTTCGGCCGAGCAGCGAAGGTCAATCGGTTTTGACTGTACATCGCTCTTGTCGCGGTCTTGTTGCACGCTGGCATGCTGGACACTCCACGTCGTTCACCGAATGGAACGCGCTTCGTCTTGCGCTTTCGCTCGCTTGTGGGACCGCAGTTGAGAGCAAACCGACGTCCCTCCCCCTCCCCCGCCCATGTCATTTATACTACCACTCCCTCCATTTTATGCGGAGTAAATAAAAAACAGAGGGAGTATACTACGGATGAGGATCCCCTGACGTGGATGAACCCATTGAGTAACTGACATGCGGGGCCTAGCAAGCATGGGTCCGCCAGTAAGTGACCGAAAGGGAGGGTAAGGCAGGGATCTACGTCAGAGGATCCACTTCCACTACTACTCCCTCCTTCCATGTACAGGGCCTAATGCGTTTTTCGAGGCTAACTTTGACCAAATGTTAGAGTAATAACATATGACATGCAACTTACACAAAGCATACGGTCAAATTCGTATGTGAAAGGAGCTTCCAATGATATAATTTTCACATTATATATCTCATGTACTATTAATCTTATCAATAGTCAAAGGCGGTTTTGAAAAACACATTAGAGCATGGTTAATAATATAGCCAGCCGATGGCTATAAGGAACTGCCATCTCATCTATACCCATCATCTATATGCACTCATACAATAGTGTGGGCTATAAGGTTGGCTATTTCCCGCAAAAAAATAATATAAAAGGTTGGCTATTGTATTAGTACTTTTTCTCATCTCCTCTCCACTATCTCTTTCTTCATATTTATTGTATTTACCTAGGAATGCGTATATAGCTAGGCTCTTGCATGAGAGCTCACTCCCCTTACTTTTTCACATCTCTCTCCTTCACATCGGCAAAAGTGCCATGTAAGTTGGCTCTTAATGGCTATTAGGTTGGCTCTAAGCATTTAATATTTGCATGAGCAAGGTATATGATTGGAAGAGAATTGCATGCATACTTTTTTTCTTGAATCTATGTGTTATGGCCGGGCTGTAGAATATAAGAGCCCGCTTCACTCTCTCTCCTCTGTTCTCACTCCTCCAAGTAGGATTTTAATGACCTGACAAGTCTTATAGCCTGCTGACTAGGCCTTATTATTAGACTTGCTCTTTGGCCCTATATAAATGGAAGGAGGGAGTACTATGAGCACTGCATACTCTACTACAGATGTTGTCAATACTCCACTAGTACTATTGGACAGGGAGCTTAAAAAAAGTTACTATTGGACTGGCTATATGTGGCGAAATCCTAGTAGGAAGAGCATGCGCGAGAACAAGCACATTCACGTGGTTGAAAACAAATTGGAACCATCTCTGTTTGAATACAAATCTAGGAGTACGTACGAATCTAACAATATTGATTGGGAGTTGTTCAATGTTGATACTTTTTTCTGTAAGTTTGATCAAAGTAGAGATACTTTGACTACACATAAAACTTATATGTAAACTAGAAAGGATCGGAGGGAGTATATTGTATGTTCAAAAGCGAAACGAACATTGAATACCCTTTATATATGATTTGCGGATGCTATGATCACCGGTTCAAAATTTTGAATCCGCCTTAGGTATCACACATGCGCCCACTCGTTTTCTCTCGATTTCATCTCGGGGTCCGGAGATCGATTGAAAGAGGACTAGGGTGGGTACAATACGTTCGTTCCGCTTATGAACATACAATATACTCCCTCCGATCCCCACAGTCCCCACGGGGGGGTCATTTCTATCATTCTATCATAGAAACAGACCAAACCTTTATCTCCTTGCAAGACACACAATTGATCTCTCAAACATCAATCGATCTCGTCAAGATGTGCCAGGGCATGAACCGAATGGGATGTCAAAACTAAGATGGGAAGCGACACGTAGTGGAGGCAAAGTGAAACTTTAAACGAACCGTTTGTTTGTATGCATGTCGTACAAATTACAACATTGGAAATACAAGCGAATGATACTCGGCGGAATGTTCAAATGACGCATGCGTGAGGATGGACTCGACCGGAGGGCGGCATGATCGATGGAGAAGAGGGTTGGAGAGGAATGAGAAATAATCAATGCCGCATGATTATACTTGAACGGCTCAAATAAACAATAAGTTGTCTCGTTTTCCCTTCTGTCCTGGTCACGCAGTAAGATACTCCCTCTGTTTTTATTTACTCCGCATATTAGGTTTGACTGAAGTCAAACTTCATAAAATTTGACCAAGTTTATAGAAAACTAGCAAGATGCCCGTGCCTTGCATGGAATATCAAGATCTTCTTGGAGAAAAGGATGAACGAGGGAAGGCCTTATCTGCAAATGAGGAGAGGAGTGCGGGGAAGTTGTCATAGTTTCCATCCTATCCGTTAGATATAGATCGGACGACTTATATTGCAGGATGGCAGGCACACCATCATCACCAACTCTACTTTTTATGTACACTAGCAAGATGCCCGTGTGTTGCACGGAACATCAAGATGCATTTGTACGAGTAGTTTATCTTGTGGGAGAAAAGGATGAATGAGGGAAGGCCTTATTTGCAAATGTGGAGAGGGGTGTGGGTATCTTTTTGCAAAATTGCCATAGTTTCCTTCCTATCCGTCAGATATAAATCGGACGGACTCTTATAAAAAACAGAGTTGGTGATGATGGTGTGCCTGCCATCCTGCAATATAGGCCGTCTGATTTATATCTGACGGATAGGAAGGAAACTATGGCAATTTTGCAAAAAGGTACCCACACACCTCTCCACAATTGCAAATAAGGCCTTCCCTCGTTCATCCTTTTCTCTCACAAGATAAACTAGTCATACAAATGCATCTTGATGTTACGTGCAACGCACGAGCATCTTGCTAGTAAGAGTAGAAATATGAACATTTACAATAGCAAATATATATGATGTGAAAGTATATTCAATAATGAATCTAATGGTATTGATTTGTTATTGTATATGTTATTATTTCTGTCTATGAACTTTGTCAAAGTTTACAAAGTTTGACTTTGAGCAAAGCTAAAATGCGGAGTAAATAAAAACAGAGGGAGTACACAGGGACTAGTGTAGTTACTACTGCTGGAACATGGTAAGTCGGACCCCTAAATGCGGGCACGGACCGGGCACACCTCAATTATTCTTTCAAACAGTCGGACACCTACATCTAGCACACCATCCGTCTACTTAATCAAGTGTTACGCTTCACTACTTGAAAAGGAAAAGGGTGGCACCATACCCAAAACCACCACACTTGGGGCTAGGGTAACAACTTGGTACTGTACCACATTTGAACCAGGGCACAAAAACCACCTGTTCTGCGCCTAATGCGCAACGCGGAGCACTGACGCTCGAATATGGCCGGGAAAACAGGGAAACCGACATGTGGGGCACACCTGTCGGGATGACGTGGCGCAGACTAGTCCAATGGAGGAGCTGGCCCACGACCTCCTCGCCACCGGCAACCATTCATGTGGGTCGTGGGGGCCAGCAATGTGGCGCAGTTCCAGCACCGCCTCTGGACAGGGCGACCGCGGTGAGAGACACGCTCATCGTCGCTGGACACGGTCGGTTTCAATGTGCCGAGGGTGGCGTTAGAGCTGTGGCATGACCAGCAAATCAACACCCGGCTCGTCGAGGACGCACGGGGCGCCGAAGTGCGCGCGCGCCGCGACGCGTCTGCGGAGTGGTGTAGCGCGGCCAACTGCATCCCCAGGACCTGAGACCATGCCGGGTCGTCTTGCTTTTTCAATGACATGTGGGGTCGCATGTGAGCAAAGGGCATCTCCAACGTTGCCACGACCGCAGCTGACTACCCTGGCACACCAAAAACCCTCGTCCCTCGCGCCGTCGCGCGGTGCGTTCCCAGCCGGCGCCAGCTGCCCGCATTCACTACTAGGGAAAACCTTACCAGTAGCGCTGGTTTTTGAGCTACCAGTAGCGCGGGCGCCAGCGCTATTGCTACGGCGCTACAACTATTTTGTAGCAGTAGCGCTTTTTTAGGCCAGCGCTACTGGTAAGTTCAGGTACTAGTAGCGCTTTTTCAGGCCAGCGCTACTGGTAAATGAGCTGCTGTAATATTTTGGCATGCGCCACTGCTAAAATTTATGTTTTTTTTAGCATTTTGGTGTTGTACATGTTTAAACAGATATATCTTTTATACAATAACAACTCATCATGAACTAGTCTGTTTAAATAGCATATTCATTACCACTTCTCATCACCACCAAACAATGTTCGTCAATGAGACATCATATAACAAGTTGGTCACTAGTCATAATCACAACTCCTCCTCATCATCATCAACTCTAACACATTGTAGCACATATTAACACATTCTAGCTACGACCTACTCCTCTCATAGGACCTACTCTACCCTCTCTTAGGTAAAATATCATAAAACAAGATAGGCATTGACTCTCCATTAAGGAAAATTGACTCTCCATAATAAAGAACGAAGATCATCCTGTCTCCAAGTCTTGGCCTACGCACAATGTTGCTTCCAAGTAGCTCTTTACGATGGTCCAAACATTTTTTGAAATCATTTATTATCATGGCTTCCTCGCTTTTAGAAATCCGGTATGGACAGGAGTGATGTGGATACTGCGGCTGACCTGGCCGTGGTGGCCGTAAGCTCATAACATCAACGCGACCTCTCGACAACATCAGATGAGGCACACAATCCATCGGGATTTTTTGTTCAAAAACATAGTAATAACTTTGTAGTTAGCAATGTAGTTTAGTTCTAGAAGAATTTATGCAAAAGATGCACGGATGTCGTAATAGTAGAAAATCTTACCATGCTATCTCCATTGATGTTACCGTAGTTCAACACGTGCACTAGTGGCACGTATTGACCATAATGTGGAGGAGTTTGATAATAGCTATTGTAATTCTCAAGATTAGTAAAAAATGCGATAAGACCATCTTTCTCCTTATAAGTTAATTGTGCTTCATCATTGTAGTAGTAGGTTCTGTCTACCATTTTCCGTACATTTTTTGAAGAATGAAAATAAGCTGTCAATGGAAATAAGCTGTCAAATATTTTGAAATAAAAAATATAAATTACTTAATAAATATGTTTGAGAAACTCACACAGCGGTAGAACTGGAAGCGTGTCAACAAGGACCCAAATGGTCATATTATTTTCGTCGATGTCAGGATCACCAAGATCGAAGGTGAGAAGCATACCCTCATGAAAATCATACGCCTTGGAAAGGGCTTCCCAATTCAGGCAACCAAAATTGGATGAGTTCACAGAATTGTATAGATTTACAGCAAAATCATAACCATGATGGGTCCTTAGTTGAATTATCTTTGTCTCCATGCTTTCATGATCTTCAAAACCCATCTTCTCCGAGACATAGTGTCTTGCATGGCATGGGATAAGCTAGTCGAATTGTAAAAGACGGAAATTACACGTTGAAGAAGCAAAGAAGTCATGCAAAAAATAACAAAAAACACTTGCCGTCGTTGCGTACCGTTTCATCATCAAAGGTCTCTTGGAGCTTGATGCTGAAGCGCCGACCTTCTACCAGGTGAGGCCTCTCGCACAGACCACGCTCATCTTCGCAGTACTCGCACATAGCGAATTCCCTTTCATTGTCAGACATTTCCTAATAGGTAATTAATAATCCATCATCGAATACATATATAGTAGTTTGTAGCAAAGATCATCATATAACAACTAAAACACCTAAAATTTGTAGTTTGTAGTAGTTTGTAGCAAAGATCATCATCGAACCTAGTTTGTAGCAAAGATCATCATATAATCCATCATCGAATATATATATAGTAGTTTGTGGCACAAACCACGCTCATCTTTTGCATTCAATAAGCAAATAACTAATGGGTAATTAATAATCCATCATCGAATACATATATAGTAGTTAGTAGCAAAGATCATCATATAATATCACTAATACATCTCGAATAATAGCTCCTCTAGGTTCAGTGGGCCGCGGTGGACACCCAAAGAGAAGGAACCATCACCGGATCATAGCTCCGGTGAGATCCCCAAAGAATCTGCCAGGTATTGGAGAACCGGCCGTTCGCCAACGCAACCATGTAGCGCTGGACGTGCGCGTTCTCCTCCGTGACACGGTGTTGTACCACCTGCGCGGGGGACTCAAGCCTCTCCACCGATGCAGGCCCACGTGACCGCCACCAAAGAAGTTCCGGGTCGACGACGGGTTGGCTCCTCACTAAGCTGCGCTCACCAGACGGTAGCACAACCCAGTACCAGCCCGGCGGAGCCCAGTCCCGGACATGGCCCCTCGGCTAAAGCAGGAGTCCTCCACCGAGTCGACGACGAGGATGCGGGATAGGCATCGTCGACGTCGAGAACAAAATGCTTAATTATGGAAACAAAATTAATAAACACTTAGCAAAATTCGGCATGACCTTTGCTAAAAGCTGGACATATCGAGCGCCTGAAATTTGCCAGAACCTAAACGAATCGAAATTTCTGGCAAAACATAGGCCACTCAGTTAAACAACTAAGATTGTGACATGTTCAAAATATGACATATATCCACTTCAAATTTGCATATAACAGGAATAATTGTTTTTACTAAAAATAACAACAAATGTGATAGTTCAAAATATGATCCTAAGATTAACTAGCTAGGGTTCATACTACATTATCCTAAGATTCATACTACATTATCCTAAGATTAACTAGCTAGGGTTCAAACTACATTATTGTAATATTAAACAACTAATATTAAACACCTAAGATTAAACAACTAAGATTAAAAACCTACATTATCCTAAGATTCATACTACATTATCCTAAGATTAAACAACTAAGATTAACCACCTAAGATTAAACAACTAAGATTAAAAACCTAAATTTTTCATACTACATTATCCTAAGATTAACTAGCTAGGTTTCATACTACATTTTCCTATGATTAAACAACTAAGATTAAAAACCTAAAATTTTCAACTTGCTAGGGTTCAAAATAAACTAGGGAGGAGGAGGAGGAAGGAGGGAGGAGGATGTACCTCTCGGTGGAGGAGGGCCGGCGCGGGAGGAGAGCCGGCGCGGGGGCCGGGGCGGCCGGCGGGGGAGGAGGCCGACGCGGGGGAGGGGGAGGGAGTCCTAGACTACGGGGTCCTCGGGTGTCCGGCCTGCTATCCATGGGCCAGACTGATGGGCTGTGAAGACATGAAGGCCGAAGACCATACTCGTGTCCGGATTGGACTCTCCTTGGCGTGGAAGGCAAGCTAGGCGGCCAACTATGAAGATTCCTTCTTATGTAACCGACCCCGTGTAACGCTAGATCTCTCCGGTGTCTATATAAACCGAGAGCATAGTCCGGATAGGACACATTCATTACCATATACACATAGGCTAGGCTTCTAGGGTTTAGCCATTACGATCTCGTGGTAGATCAACTCTTGTAATACTCATATTCATCAAGATCAATCAAGCAGGAAGTAGGGTATTACCTCCATAGAGAGGGCCCGAACCTGGGTAAACATCGTGTCCCCCGTCTCCTGTTACCATCGATCCTAGACGCACAGTTCGGGACCCCCTACCCGAGATCCGCCGGTTTTGACACCGACATTGGTGCTTTCATTGAGAGTTCCACTGTGCCGTCGTCAAAAGGTTTGATGGCCCCTTCAATCGTTGATGATAACACTGTCCAGGGAGAAACCTTTCTCCCTGGACAGATCTTCGTGTTCGGCGGCTTCGTACTGCGGGCCGACTCGCTTGGCCATCTGGAGCAGATCGACAGCTATGCCCCTGGCTATCAGGTCAGATTCGGATGCTTGAACTACGTTGTGGACATCCGTGGAGACTTGATCTTCGACGGATTCAAGACCGCGGCAATCGCTCCCCGCCGCCCAGATGGACACGGCTTAAACCTGTCATCGGGCCGCATCCAGGAGAGAGCTCCTGCAACAACTCCGGCCTTAGATCCGGAGCAGATCAAGTCCCCCGAAGATGGGAAGTTCAACCCCATCGCGGGGGCTACCGATTCCGCGGCGTTGGAGCCGCTCGCAGATTCCGCTGCGTACGGCATCTACATCAACGGAACCTCGGACTCTTCTCTGGTGTCGGGTTCCGAACCCTGCGAGCCCGCGGATACCGAACTCGATCGATTATCGATCTTCAAGTTCAGCGCCGCAGATGTCTTCCAACACTCGCCCATGGGCGACCTACTAAACTCATTAAAAAACCTATCCCTGGTAGATGGCTCGTCGTCGAACTATGTTCGGTTCGAACTTATGGCAGATGATGGAAAAATTTGCTTCCCACCCGCCACCCACTCTATAGCCACCGTTGAGGACCCAACCAACATGCCTGACCCCCACTCCGAAGACATCGCCGGTATGGACTACGATGAGGGGCAGGGCCAGAGCCTCCTACCTGCTAGACACGGGATGGCCACTTCCTGGTATGACGTGTGTATGATAGACACACCCGACGACGCTCTCGACGATGACAAGGAGGATCCAGTCGCGAATAAACCCCTTGGTACACAGTCTGAACACCAGCGCCCACGGCACCGCTCCAAGCCACATCGCCCAAGAGAAAACACTGCTAGCACCAGAAAAGATAACACTCAGGAGAATGAAGACCCCGTCGAGGTAGAATCCGAATAGGAGGAACAAGAAAGTAGGGAAGACAACCCTGATGAACAGGCCACATATGGAGACTCGGATGACCGCAATTATCTCCCACCCTCCGAGCAAGAGGAGATCCTCGACAACGAGGATTTTATCGTGCCTAAGGAACCTCTCGAGCAGGAGCATTTCAAACGCTGGCTTATAGCCACTGCAAGGAGCCTAAGGAAGAAGCAGCTGCAACTTCAAGCAAGCCAAGATTTTCTCAATGATAGATGGACTGAGGTCTTGGCCGCCGAGGAATACGGCCTTAGTAGCCTAGACAAAAGCCACCCAAAGGGTAGGTGGCTCCCTCAATACGACGGCAGGGCGCTGGAGCCCACACCACCATCGAACAATGCGGCGGGCCAGCCACAGTTCGGTCCAGACAAAGCAGCAGCACAAACAGAGCCATCTGGCCGTCAAATCAAGAGTAAAACATCTCAAGGGAACACCCGCGATATCAATCGAGACCCGGAAGATAGAACAGCGCGCACAAGTTTGATGTACAGATCACGGAGATACACCCCGACCGACTATGATGGTCACCCATTCGGACACTACAGAGCCAACCACGCCCGGTCTGAACTACGTAAGCGGAGTCCGCCGGAGGTGCTTCATAGTGTGGCCCAACATAGAGGAGCCGCACACCCTTTCTGCTTCACGGACGAGGTAATGGAGCATGAATTCCCAGACGGGTTCAAACCCATTAACATCGAATCATACGATGGAACAACAGATCCCGCGGTATGGATCAAGGACTACCTCCTCCATATTCACATGGCTCGCGGAGATGACCTTCATGCCACCAAATACATACCTCTCAAGCTTAAGGGGCCAGCTCGCTACTGGCTAAACAGTTTACCAGAAAATTCTATTGATAGCTGGGAAGACTTGGAAGATGCCTTTCGAGACAACTTCCAAGGAACATATGTCCGGCCTCTAGATGCCGATGACTTAAGTCACATTGTCCAGCAGCCCGGCGAGTCAGTCAGGGAGTTCTGGACTAGGTTCTTAGTCAAAAAGAACCAAATTGTCGACTGTATGTATGCAGAAGCCCTCGCAGCCTTCAAACACGGCGTCCGGGATGAATGGCTAGCGTGTCACCTCGGCCAGGAAGGATCCAAGTCCATGACAACTCTTACCGCTCTAATGACTCGCTTTTGTGCGGGAGAAGACAACTGGCTTGCTCGTAAAAGCAACAACGCCAGCGACCCGGGCACTTACGAAATTCGAGATGGCAACGGCAAGCCACGACAAACCGAACACAACAGCCGGAGCACAGCGGTGAACGCCGGATTTCACAATCCGAAGCCCGGTCAACGGAAGAAGCTACTAAAGGCAAACCAGGATGGACCATCCACCATTGACAGGATATTGGACCGACCTTGTCAGATTCACGGTCACCCTGATAGGCCAGCTAGTCATACCAATAGAAACTGTTGGGTCCTTAAGCAGGCAGGCAAACTCAACGCCGATCACAAGGGAAGGAGGCCACCAGGCGATAAAGACGACGGATCGGCTCGCCAGCCGAACACCAGGGGCCAGAAACACTTTCCCTCTGAAGTTCGACCACTCCCAGAACGGAAATAGCAGTTCGGCTTCCGCCGCCCACCTACTGTGCTGGCAAAGTTTACACCACGCGTACATAACTACGCATTCAAGATACCATGGGCATCGGCGGAAGCACAATATGGACAACCCTGCAAAGATCCCCGTAACGTTTTAGCCATCTTTCTTATTTTTCTGTATAATTTCTTAAAAATAGGTGACCATCAGGACAGCATCTACTTCGGACTCTCTCGAAGTTCGGATCCGCACACTCACCTAAGGGGCCACTCCCGTTAAGGATGCCCATCCCCGAGGATGGGCGGCGCAGACGTGTGACAGGAGGTCCAAAAATAAGCTTTTGTAGACCGCACTCTTCTTTTCGAGCCTGTACCATGCCCTTTTCCTCTGTTCCCAACCCCGAGCATGTCAAATAGCTGGGTTGTGGTTTTTACTCTTTATATATTTATCATCGACATATTGCTCCCAGTAAACTTTACCCGAACTTATATTTCATGCTCTTTCTACAACGAGTCCAGCCGTAACGGCTGACTTACAAGACGCGCCTCGGCATAACTTGCCAGGGGCCCGGTATGGGAACAAACGAGTCGCCAGTAAAAGTCCGAACAGCTCTATAGTGTACTTCGGCGTCGCAAGTAGGCCTTATATGCATCAGCTCCGAATCATTGTCTTTGGTCAATAGTTGGGTTGCCCGGCTCCTGTGCTTGCTACCCTATGTTCCGCTCTATCGGCTAGGGTAGTAAAGGGAGAACTACTGCGATTGCGCCCTGGCCTAAACCGGATGAGCACCTTAGTAGAGAAAGCCGAAAACTGACTGTCATGATGCGGCGAGAGCTGGTCAACCACTTGACGACTTATTCGAATCTTTAGTGATTCTCCGTGTCACACGAGGGATCTTTTTTAGATCAACATATGTAAGGCACTATGCGCCGTATACATAGCAGGGGCTATCTCGTAGCCCCACCATAAAACTCCTATGGTTAAGTGAAAGTGTTAACGCCCTATAGTCCGATTGCCCGGTTCGCCACATTATCACCTCCTTTATGGACCAAGACGTTGGATAAAGAGTGATTTAATGCTTTTCCGAACACCCCCGTACTTTCTACGAGGGGGCTGAAGCCGACGACTGGAAAACTTTCAGATTATACTAAAACGGCCACAGAGGAGGAATTCAAGCTTTTGAGCAAAATATAAATAGATTAACTATAAAGTTGTCTGTTACATCATTATATAAATCACTCGAACATTATATCTTTCGAGCATTGACCCTCTATTAAGCGGGCGGCATCTAAGACGTCTTCAAAATAGTGCTCCGACTCATTATGGTCCTGGCCCTTGGGTGGACTCCTCGCCGCAACATCAATGGCCTTCATCTTTCCCCAAAATGTTTTGACTCGGGCAAAGGCCATCCGTGCACCCTCAATGCACGCCGACCGCTTCACAGCGTCGATATGTGGCACCGCGTCAACAAGCTGCCGCACCAGGCCAAAATAACTACTCGGAATAGGCTCACTTGGCCACAACCGGATTATGACGTTCTTCATGGCGTCGCCAGATATCCTATGAATCTCGGCCCACTGGGACATCTGTTCATTGAGCAACAGAGGGCGCTTCGACGCGCCGAACTGTGACCAGAAAAGCTTCTCCGTTGCATACCCCTCTTGTGCGTGGTAAAATTGCGCCTCATCGGAAGCACTCTTCGGCAAGTCCAAAAATTCAGCCGGAGAACTCCAGACCTGGTTCAGCTGAGCATAGTCCGGATCGCCAAACTTGGTCTGAAGTAAAAAGGGCTTACCGGCCGCTATCTCCTTAGCCTGCCGAATCTCTTCACGAGCTGCTCTTGATTCAGACCGAGCTTCACTCGCCTCTCCTACGGCCTTATCAAGCTCAGCCATTTTGGCTTTATTCTCCTTCTCAAGGAATTCACAACGGCTGGCAGTATTCTTCAATTCAAGTACTAGTGCGAATATCATTTCCTCACTTTGGCGCCGAGCTGCTTGTTCGGCTCTTAGATCCGCCGATGCCTTCTCGGAAGCCGCATCACTACGTCGGGCCTGCTCCTTGGCCCGGGTTAGCTCCGCCCGAAGAGTTTCAACGGCGGCAGCACCATCTGCAATCATGCACATTTCATATAAACCCTTTTCGGCGTCATGCCTAAATTACAAGCACATTGGTGTAAGGACTGCTCGACATATATACCTTGCGAGTCATCATGACGCCTGTTGATCAATGCAATGTCATCTTCCGCAATATCCAGCTTTCGCTGCAGTTCGGCCTCTTCCATATTTCAGGTAGCCGCAGGAGGGGAGGCAGCCTGTACTCCAAGTTAAATCAAGGTTAGCAACTGAGCATATCTTTTTGATCCTCCGATCGCCTCTGTCGGAAGGCAATCCAAGTCTCAGGGGCTACGGCATATACACCAGGTGCATTCTGTCAATTTTATTCAATTGGCAAAACTACATCACAAACCTCAAAACCCCTTAGGAGGCTCGTGAAGGCCTCGTTCAATCCACTCTTCGCGGATAGAACCTTTTCAACCACCGTAACCATCAAGGCACGGTGTTCTTCCGAAACGGACGCTCGTCGCAGCATGTCCGTCAGCATATCCGGCACTTCTGGGTCTTCGGAAGCCGTCGCCGGAGTACGGTATTCCTTTGAAGGAATCCGCCCACTCGCCCCCAGGATCACCTCCGGCTTTAAACCGGATAGGGCGGGGCCGCCATGCTTGATTCCCGAACCTTGAGGGATAGAGGCACCACCTTCGGGTAATGCCCTCTTCATTTCCTGCACTGCTTGTTGACCAGGAGGAGCCCCCCGGGACGATACCTCAGAATTATCCGCCCTGTTGGGCGAGGGGCCGGGGAGGGCGTATCACTCTCCTTCATCTCTGGAAGAAGGTCTCCCGAAGAGGAGGACGATTGGGAAACACCAGGCGTTAACCTGCGAGGACATATGTATGTCGGAGGATTACTTCAGTAATAAGAAAGGAAGGGGGTATGATTAAAGTACCCTGCTGCACTTACGGTTTGGCCAGAGGTTTATCCTCATCACAAAGCTCCACGTCAACATCGCTTGCCCGGCCCAAGCCGCCCGTTAATGGCGTTTTCCCTTTCTTGGAAGGTTTCCCCTCCTGACCTTCAGAAGCGACCCTCTTCCTATCACGGCGGGCTTCCTCTGCACCTTTGCCCTCCTCCGCAGACACCTAGTATGGTGTCGGAGTCAGCATCCTCGTTAGTAGGGCGTTCGCAGAGTCTTCGGGAAGGGGCGCCGGACACCAGATCAACACCGCTTTCTTTATCCAATCCTGTGAAGGGACGGGTTGTTCAATATCTTACCAAGAGATACTCGAATGAAGGGTGTGCGGAGATCGAATACTCACCGCGGTGTCCGGATGATCGCAGTCAAGGCCAACATCTTCGGTGGTGTCTGGCCATTGCTCTCGTTCCCCGAAATATAATTTCCACATTCCCTCGTGCGTAGTGCCGAGGAAGTGCTGAAGAGTCTGCCGTTTTCGGGATTAAACTCCCACATACGGAGAGGCCGCCGCTGACATGGCAGGGTCTGGCGGATTAGCATCACTTGAACGACGTTCACAAGACCGATGCCCTTCTTGGTAAGGCTTTGGACACGACCTTGCAGAGTCTGCACTTCATTGACGAATCCCCAGTCCAGTCCCTTATTGATCCATGAAGCAAGCTGAATTGGAGGGCCGGGTCGGAACGCAGGCGTAGCTGCCCACTTGGAGCCCCGCGGCTCATTGATATAAAACCACCCCTGCTGCCATTGGTCGGAAGACTTGGCGAAAGATCCTTCAAACCAAACCGCGCCGGCAAGATTGCCTATTGTAACGCTGCCGCACTCTGCCTGCTCCTCCTCTGTCACCTGCGGCCTCACGTCAAAGGTCTTGAGCTACAAACCAAAGTGCGGAGGAGTCCGGAGGAAGGCCTCGCATGTGACGATAAATGTCGAGATGAGGAGAATAGAGTCCGGGGCCAGATCGTGAAAGTCTAGCCCATAGTAAAACATGAGCCCCCGGACGAAGGGGTTAAGCGCGAACCCTAACCCATGGAGGAAGTGGGACACAAACACTACCCTCTCGCCGGATTTGGGGGTAGGAATGACCTGCCCCTGTGCAGGAAGCCGATGGAGGATTTCTGCGGTCAGATACCTCGCTGCGCGGAGCTTCGTAATATCCTCCTCTGTGACAGAAGAAGCCACCCACCGGCCTGGACAGCTGGATCCGGACATGATTGGGGCTGGTGGCGAAACCCGAGGGTTGGAACTTGGGGTGGCTAGGGTTGAGGAAGAAGCGAGCGCGAAGGAAGAAGACGAGTCTGAGACCCTATATAAAGACCCCAAGTACTAGGCGTATCCACCTGGGTCTCGAAACTTACCAATCTCTAGAGATTTGTACCCGGGGGACGGTTGGGTTACCCATGCCTGCATTAAAGAAAATCCCGTGAATAAGGGAACACGATCTCTGCCTTGGCAAGACAAGCCAATAAAATCGGGTCCCGAGACGTGGGGCGACGCGCCAGCCAACGATTGGAAATAATGACCGATCAGGCGTGATATCATAAACGGTTGCCAATAAATTAGGCTCGTACATTTTCTGCAACTATACATACAGGTCCGGATATATCTACTACATCCAAAGACTATCTTGGAGTTCGGAGAAAGGGTAACCCGCCTTGCATGCCGAAGACAATCTGCGCGCCGGACTCCTCGTCATTGAAGCCAGGTTCAGGGGCTACTGAGGGAGTCCTGGACTGCGGGGTCCTCGGGCGTCCGGTCTGCTATCCATGGGCCGGACTGATGGGCTGTGAAGACATGAAGGCCGAAGACCATACTCGTGTCCGGATTGGACTCTCCTTGGCGTGGAAGACAAGCTAGGCGGCCAACTGTGAAGATTCCTTCTTATGTAACCGACCCCGTGTAACCCTAGATCTCTCCGGTGTCTATATAAACTGGAGAGCATAGTCCGGATAGGACACATTCATTACCATATACACATAGGCTAGGCTTCTAGGGTTTAGCCATTACGATCTTGTGGTAGATCAACTCTTGTAATACTCATATTCATCAAGATCAATCAAGCAGGAAGTAGGGTATTACCTCCATAGAGAGGGCCCGAACCTGGGTAAACATTGTGTCCCCCGTCTTCTGTTACCATCGATCCTAGACGCACAGTTCGGGGCCCCCTACCCGAGATCCGCCGGTTTTGACACTGACAGAGGGCGGCCGGCGGGGAAGAGGGCCGGCGCGGGCAAGGGCGGCCGACGCAGGGAGGAGGGCCGGCGCGGGGGATGGCAGCGTGCGGGGCTTGACAGCGGCGCGCGGGGGATTGAGGGAGGAGTGTGGAGTGTGTGAGTGGATGAGTGATGAGGCCGGGGGCGCGAGCAGGCCGGCCGGCGCGGGGGGGAGGGAGTGTGCTTAACAGCAGCGCGGGTAATGGGCCAGCGCTACTGCTAAGCCCACTAGCTGTAGCGCGGGCGCACATCACACGCTACAGCTAAGCGGCCTGCCCTTTTTGCCCCGGCGGCCCGCTAAACAGCAGCGCGGCCCGCGCCAACCAGCGCTGCTGCTATTCAATAGCAGTAGCGCCCGTTTTGGCCGGCGCTACTGGTACATACCAGTAGCGTGGGCGCCCAAACAAGCGCTACTGCTAAAATTCTATGTATAAGCATTTTCCTAGTAGTGATTCATGTCGTCCGTCTGTATGCCGTCGTTAATTCTTGACGACATACCAGAGGTCGACATCAATGGCTTCAAGATGCATGTGCATCTTATTCTTCCAATAGGGGTAACCAGTGCCATAGGAACAAACTTCGGCGACTTAATGACGCGCTCGGACACTTTGGCCTCATGGGAATGCGCTACTTAAAGCGGCAATGCCCAGCTAACCTCCATACCATAGCGCATCGTCCTGCTACCTAGCACCACATCCGCCATGACTGCGAGCGTGAACGCTCTACAGGAGAGCTTTGTCTTCGGGGATGAAGCTCGAGGGCCGCCCTCGCTCAAGTCGCCGCTCGCGACGCAATAGCGGCGTAGCAAGACGAGGATGCGACTGCACAAGCGGTGGCCACGATGGCGGCCGACGAAGGGAGCACCGTCAGCCACGCGTCCTACTTGACGCCGTCCAACGTCCGGCACCGCCAAGGTCGGGGACTCCTCCGAGGATGAGTAGGGCATGGGCCGCGGCAGGGCATTGTGTGCCAACTAGCCGGTCCGTCTCCCGTGTTCTACTCTTCCTCGTCGGAGACCGCACCTTCGTCTTGAACTCCGCCCCCGTACATGGAGATCGCAGATGGAGGACGTCAGTCGCCGCTGTAGAATAGGTTTAGGGTCAGGTTTCTTTTATTTTTCTGTCCTATAAAAGTTTGAAATGCAATGAAAATCTGCCGTGTTTGCATTAATCTCGGCCGGTGTATATGAACTCTCACAATAATATAGTATATTGTAGGAGTACTAGCAAGATGCCTGTGTGTTGCACGCAACATCAAGATCTTGTGGGAGAAAAGGATGAACGAGGGAAGGCCTTATCTGCAAATGTGGAGAGGAGTGCGGGTAAATTGTCATATTTTCCTTCCTATCTGTTAGATATAGATCGGACGGCCCATATTGCAGGATGGTAGGCACACCATCATCACCAACTCTGCTTTTTATTGAACCAAGAGAAAGCTAACATGCGAAGTAAATAAACACATAGGGTCTACATATACAATTTATCTTAGGCACTCCAATAGTACGTCCACTACACATTCACGCATTTCACATCTTTCTACATCTACAGGAACCTACGAAACGGTTAACATAAATTGCCTCTCTCTCTCCTCCCTGATTTTCATGGTGGTGGGCTCCTCCCTCCCCCAATCTACAATCAACAGCTCACACGTTTCACATTATGTTAATTACGTAACTGGGATTACGTAGGTGTAGCATTACTCGTTCAAAAAAACCCAACTAAGCCAACCTCCCAGCATATCGCGCGAGAAAAGACCCGGCGGCGCCGTTTTAGTCGGGATTACCGAATTACTAGTAGTAGTATCGATGGATCGCGCGAAGCACCAAGTTTTTTTTAGGGGGCGAGGCACCTAGTTTAAAAGAAAAAAGGGGTACATTCACAGCACCCCTGTCGCGGTCGCATTGCACCCCACACACGTTTGGTCCTGCACACGGCTCACGCAAACGGAACGCGCTTCAGCTTGCCTCTTCACTGACACGTGGGACTGCACTTGGAGAAACCGACCATGCGCCAACCCCCCCCCACCACCGCGCGAAAC